>NC_091154.1:24910433-24960433 GCF_040958095.1 Procambarus clarkii | reverse complement strand
AGAACTAGGGTGGTGCTGGCGCCATCTGTGAGCTATATCTAGAGTGATGCTGGAGCCATATGTGGACCAGAGCTAGGGTGATGCGGGAGCCATCTGTGGGCCAGAGCTAGAGTGATGTTGGAACAATCTGTGAGTCAGAGTTAGGGTGACGCAGGAGCCATCTGTGAGCCAGAGCTAGGGTGATGCTCGAGCTATATGTGACCCAGAGCTAGGGTGATGCTGGACCCATCTGTGGGCCAGAGTTGAGTGATGCTTTAGCCATCTGTGGGTCAGAGCTAGAGTGATGATGGCGCAATCCGTGGGCCAGAGCTAGGGTGAAGCTGGAACCATTTGTGGGCCAGAGCTAGGGTGGTGCTGGAGCCATCTGTGAGCTAGAGTTAGGGTGATGCTGTAGCTATCTGAGGCCAGAACTAAGGTGATGCTGGAGCCATCTGTGGCCCAGAGCTAGAGTGATGCTGGAGCCATCTGTGGGCCAGAGACAGAGTGATGCTGTAGCCATCTGTGGGCCAGAGCTAGAGTGATGTAGGAGCCATCTGTGAGCTAGAGCAAGATTGATGCTGTAGCCATCTCTGAGCCAGAGAAAGAGTGATGTTGGAGCCATCTGTGGGCCAGAGCAAGAGTGATGCTGGAGCCATCTGTGGGCCAGAGCAAGAGTGATGCTGGAGCCATCTGTGGGCCAGAGCTAGAGTGAAGCAAAGAACCATCAGTGGGCCAGAGCTAGGGTGATGCTGTCGCCATCTTTTGGCCAGAGCTAGAGTGATGCTGTAGACATCTGTGGGCTAGAGCTAGGGTGATATTAGAGCTATCTGTGGGCCACAGCAAGGGGGTGCTGGAGCCATCTGTGGGCCAGAGCTAGGGAGATGCTGGAGCAGTCTGTGGGCCTTAGCTAGGGTGAGGCAGGAGCCATTTGTTGGCCAGAGGTAGGGTGATGCTGGAGCCATCTGTGGGCCAGAGCTAGAGTGATGCTGGAGCCATCTGTGGGCCACAGCAAGGGGGTGCTGGAGCCATCTGTGGGCCAGAGGTAGGGTGATGCTGGTACCATCTATGAGCCAGAGCTAGAGCGATGTTGGTGCCATCTGCGGGCCAGAGCTAGAATGATGCTGGAGCCATCTGTGGGCCAGAGGTAGGGTGATGCTAGTGCCATCTGTGGGCCATAGCTAGGGTGATGCTGGAACCATCTGTGGGCCAGAGCTTGGATGATGCGGGAGTCATCTGTGGGCCACAGCTAGGGGTAACGCTGGAACCAATTGTTAGCCGGAGCAAGAGTGATGCTTGAGCCATCTGTGGGCTAGAGTTGAGTGATGTAGTAGTAATCTGTAGGCCAAAGCGAGGGTGATTCTAGAGCCGTCTTTGGGCCAGAGAAGTAGTAAAGCTGGAGCCATCTGTGGGCCAGAGCTAGGGCGATGCTGGAGCCATCTGTGGGTAAAAGCTAAGGTAATGGTGGAGCCATCTGTGGGCCAGATCAAGAGTAATGCTGTAGCCATCTATGGGTCAGAGCAAAGCTGATGCTGGAGCCATCTGTGGGCCAGAGCTAGAGTGATGCTAGTGCCATCTGTGGCCTAGAGCTAGAGTGATGCAGGAGCCAACTGTGGGCCAGAGCTAGGGTGATGCTTAAGCCATCTGTGGGCAAGAGCTAGAGTGATGATAGAGCCGTCTGTGGGCCACAGCTAGAGTGATACTGGAGCCATCTGTGGGCCATAGCTTGGGTGATGCTAGTGCCATCTGTGGTCCATAGCTAGGGTGACGATGGATCCATCTTTAGGCCACAGCTCAGGTAATGCTGAAACCAATTGTTAGCCGGAGCAAGAGTGAGTTAGAGTGATCCTGGAGCCATCTGTAGGCCAGAGCTAGAGTGATCATGGAGCCATCTGTGGGCCAGAGTTGAGTGGTGTAGTTGTTATCTGTAGGCCAAAGCGAGGGGTGATGTTAGAGCCGTCTTTGGGCCAGAGCAGGAGTGTTGCTGTAGCCATCTGTAGGCCAGAGCTAGGGTGATTCTGGAGCCATCTGTGGATAAGAGCTAGGGTGATGCTGGAGCCATCAGTGGGCCAAAGGTAGAGTGATGCTGTAGCCATCTATGAGCCAGACCTAGGGTGATGCAGGAGCCATCTGTGAGCCAGAACTAGGGTGGTACTGGATTCATTTGTGAGCCAGAGCTAGGAAGATGCTGGAGCCATCTGTGGGCCATAGCTAGGGTGATGTTGGAGCCAACTGTGGGCTAGATGAGGAGTGATGCTGGAGTCACCTGTAGGCCAGAGCTAGTGTGATTAAGGGGCCATCTGTGGGCAAGAGCTGGAGTGAAGCTGAAGCCATCTGTGGGCCAGAGCTAAGGTGATGCTGGAGATATCTGAAGGTCAGAGCTAGAGTGATGCTGGAGCCATCTGTGGGCCAGAGCTAGAGTGATGCTGGAGCCATCTGTGGGCCAGAGCTAGAGCGATGCTGGAGCAATCTGTGGGCCAGATCTATGGTGATGCTGGAGCCATCTGTGGGTCAGAGCTATGGTTATGCTGGAGCCATCTGTGGGCCAGAGCAAGATTGACGCTGGAGCCAACTGGGAGCCAGAGCTATGGTGATGCTGGAGCCATCTGGGAGCCAGAGCTATGGTGATGCTGGAGCAATCTGTGGGCCAGATCTATGGTGATGCTGGAGCAATCTGTGGGCCAGATCTATGGTGATTCTGGAGCCATCTGTGGGCCAGAGATAGTGTGATGCAGGAGCCATCTGAGAGCCAGAGCTATGGTGATGCTGGGGCCATCTGTGGCCAGAGCTAGAATGATGCTGGATCAATTTGTGGGCCTGAGCTTGGGTGATGCTGGAGCCATCTGCGGGCCAGAGCTAAGGTGATGCTCGAGCCATCTATGAGCTGGAGCCATCTGTCGGCCAGAGTTGAGTGAGGCTTTACCATCTGTGGGTCAGAGCTAGAATGATGATGTCGCAATCTGTGGGCCGGAGCCAGAGTGATGCTGGAGCGACCTGTGGGCCAGAGCCAGAGTGATGTTGGAGCCATCTGTGGGTAAGAGCTAGGGTGATGCTGGAGCCATTTGTAGGCCAGAGCTAGGGTGATGCTGAAGCAATCTGTGGGCCAGAGCAAGAGTAATACTGGAGCAATCTGTGGGCCAGAGCTAGAGTGATGCTGGAGCCATATGTGGGCCAGAGCTAGAGTGATACTAGAGCCATCTGTGGGAAACAGCAAGGGGTGATGCCGGAGCCATCTGTGGGCCAGAGCTAGGGTGATGCTGGAGCATTCTGTGGGCCAGAGCTAGAGTGTTGCTGGAGCCATCTGTGGATTATAGCTAGGGTGATGTTGGAGCCATCTGTGGACCAGAGTTAGGGTAATGCTGGAGGCATCTATGGGCCAGAGCTAAGGTGATGCTGGAGCCATCTGTGGGAAACAGCTAGGGTGATGCCGGAGCCATCTGTTGGCCAGAACTAAGACGATTCTGGAGCCATCTGTGAGACAGAACTAGGGTGATGCTGAAGTAATCTATGGGACAGAGCTAGTGTAATGCTGGAGCCATCTGTGGGCCAAAGCTAGAGTGATGTTAGAGCCATCTGTGGGCCAGAGCTCTGGTGATGCTGGAGCCATCTGTGGGCCAAAGATAGAGTGATGCTGGAGTAATCTGTGTGAGAGCTAGTGTAAAGCTGAAGCCATCTGTGGACCAGAGTCAGAGTCAAGCTGGAGCAATCTGTGGGTCACAGCTAGAGTGAAGCTGGAGCCATCTGTGGGTCACAGCTAGAGTGATGCTGGGGCCATCTGTGGGCCAGAGCTAGAGTGATGCTGGAGCCATCTGCGTGTCAGAGCTCTAGTGACACAGAAGCCATCTGTGGGCCAGAGCTAGAGTGATACTAGAGCCATCTGTGGGACACAGCGAAGGTGATGCCGGAACAGTCTGTGGCCTGAGCTAGGGTGATGATGGTGCCATCTGTTGGTCAGAGCTAGTGTAATGGTGGAGCCATCTGTGGGCCAAAGCTAGAGTGATGTTAAAGTCATCTGTGGGCCAGAGCTCTGGTGATGCTGGAGCCATCTGTGGTCCAGAGCTATAGTGAAGCTGTAGCAATATGTGGGTCAGAGCAATGGTGATGCTGGAGCCATCTGTGATCTGTATCTAGGGTGATGCTGGACCCATCTGTTGACCAGAGCTAAGGTGATGCTGAAGCCAACTGTGGGCAAGAGCAAGAGTGATACTGGAGCCATCCGTGGGTCAGAGCTTGGGTGATGATGGAGCCATCTGTGGGCCAGAGCTAGAATGATGCTGGAGCCATCTGTGGGCCAGATCTCGAGTGATTCAAAGAGGCAATTGTGGGCCAGAGTTAGTGTGATGCTGGAGCCATCTGTGGGCCGGAGCTAGGGTGATGAAGAGCCATCTGTGGGTCATATCTATAGTGTCGCTGGAGCCATCTGTGGACCAGAGCTAAGGTGATGCTGAAGCCAACTGTGGGCAAGAGCATGAGTGATGCTGGAGCCATCTGTGGACCAGAGCTATGGTGGTGCTGGAACCATCTGTGGACCAGAGCTATTGTGATGCTGGAGCCATCTTTGGACCAGAGCTAGTGTGATGCGGAGATCATATGTGGGCCAGAGCTATGGTGATGCTGGAGCCATCTGTGGGTCATATCTATAGTGACGCTGGAGTCATCTGTGGACCAGAGCTATGGTGATACTGGAGCCATCTGTGGACCAGACCTAGTGTGATGCGAAAACCATCTGTGCGCCAGAGCTATTGTGATGCTGGAGCCATCTGTGAGCCAGAACTAGAGTGATGCTGGAGCCATCTGTGGACCAGAGCTAGGCTGATGCTGGAGCCATCTGTGGGGCCTGAGCTAAGGTGATACGGAAGCCATCTGTGGGCCAGAGCTATTGTGATGCTGGAGCCATCTGTGAGCCAGAACTAGAGTGATGCTGGAGTCATCTGTGGGCCAGAGCTAGAGAGATGCTGGAGCCATCTGTGGGCCAGAGCTAGAGTGATGCTGGAGCCATCTGTGGGCCAGAGCTAGAGTGAAGTTGTAGCCATCTGTGGGCCAGAGCTAGCGTGATGCTGGAGCCATCTGTGGGCCAGAGCTAGAGAAATGCTGGAGCCATCTGTGGGCCAGAGTTAGAGAGATGCTGGAGCCATCTGTGGGCCAGAGCTAGAGTGATGCTGGAGCCATCTGTGGGCCAGAGCTAGAGAGATGCTGGAGCCATCTGTGGGCCAGAGCTAGAGTGATGTTGGAGCCATCTGTGGGCCAGAGCTAGAGAGATGCTGGAGCCATCTGTGGGCCAGAGCTAGAGAGATGCTGGAGCCATCTGTGGGCCAGAGCTAGAGTGATGCTGGAGCCATCTGTGGGCCAGAGCTAGAGTGATGCTGGAGCCATCTGTGGGCTAGAGCTAGAGATATGCTGGAGCCATCTGTGGGCCAGAGCTAGAGAGATGCTGGAGCCATCTGTGGGCCAGAGCTAGAGTGATGCTGGAGCCATCTATGTGCCAGAGCTAGAGTGAAGTTGTAGCCATCTATGGGCCAGAGCTAGCGTGATGCTGGAGCCATCTGTGGGCCAGAGCTAGAGAGATGCTGGAGCCATCTGTGGGCCAGAGCTAGAGAGATGCTGGAGCCATCTGTGGCCAGAACTACGATTTCATGGTTTAGAACACTATTGTGGTGATGCAAGGTGGGTATTCATCCCCCTCATGCCTCTGTTCACCTGTAAACTCGAAAGCAAGGCTTCTGTTGTGGGTTGCATCCTGCAGAATTGTTATCTGATTTACTTCATTTCGCATAGGAATACATAGATAACCGGGAGTTATTCAACTATTGTGGTTCGCAATGGGGAAGGTGAGGCGATTGGATACTAGCCACTGGCCTGAGAGTCACTAGCCACTAGCTTGAGAGCAACCAGCCTCTAGCCTGAGAGCAAGTAGCCTCTAGCCTGAGAGCCACTAGCCTGAGAGCAACTAACCACTAGCCTGACAGCCACTAGCCTGACAGCCACTAGCCACTAGCCTGAGAGCCACTTGCCTGAGAGCTACTAGCCACCAGCCCGAGGACCATTAGCCTCAGAGCCGCTAGCCACTAATCAGAGAGCCACTAGCTTGAGAGCCACTAATCAGAGAGCCACTATCCTGAGAGCCACTAGTCTGAGAGCCACTATCCTGAGAGCTACTAGTCTGAGAGCCACTAGCCACTAGCCTGAGAGCCAATAGTCTGCGAGCCACTAGCCTGAGAGCCAATAGCCTGAGAGCCACTAGTCTGAGAGCCACTAGCCTGAGAGCCACTAGCCACTAACCTGAGAGCAACTAGCCTGAGAGCCACTAGCCACTAGCCTGACAGCCACTAGCCACTAACCTGAGAGCCACAAGCCACTAGCCTGAGAGCCACTAGCCACTAGCCTAAGAGCCAATAGCCTGAGAGCCACTAGCCTGAGAGCCACTAGCCTGAGAGCCACTAGCCTGAGAGCCACTAGCCACTAGCCTGAGAGCCACTAGCCACTAGCCTGAGAGTCAATAGTCTGAGAGCCACAAGCCTGAGAGCCACTAGTCAGAGAGCCACTAGCCACTAGCCTGAGAGCCAATAGTCTGAGAGCCACTAGTCTGAGAGCCACTAGTCTGAGAGCCACTAGCCTGAGAGCCACTAGCCTGAGAGCCATTAGCCTGAGTGCCAAAAGTATGAGAGCCACTAGCCACTAGCCTGAAAGCCAATAGTCTGAGAGCCACTAGCCTGAGAGCCACTAGCCACTAGCCTGAGAGCCAATAGTCTGAGAGCCACTAGCCTGAGAGCCAATAGCCTGAGAGCCACTAGTCTGAGAGCCACTAGCCTGAGAACCACTAGCCACTAGCCTGAGAGCCACTAGCCACTAGCCTGAGAGCCACTAGTCACTAGCCTGAGAGCCACTAGCCACTAGCCTGAGAACCAGTAGCCTGAGAGCCACTAGCCACTAGCCTGAGAGCCACTAGCCACTAGCCTGAGAGCCACTAGCCACTAGCCTGAGAGCCAATAGCCTGAGAGCCACTAGCCACTAGCCTGAGAGCCACTAGCCTGAGAGCCACTAGCCACTAGCCTGAGAGCCAATTGTCTGAGAGCCACAAGCCTGAGAGCCACTAGTCAGAGAGCCACTAGCCACTAGCCTGAGAGCCAATAGTCCGAGAGCCACTAGTCTGAGAGCCACTAGTCTGAGAGCCACTAGCCTGAGAGCCACTAGCCACTAGCCTGAGAGCCACTAGCCACTAGCCTGAGAGCCACTAGCCTGAGAGCCACTATCCTGAGAGCCACTAGCCTGAGAGCCATTAGCCTGAGAGCCACTAGCCTGAGAGCCACTAGCCACTAGCCTGAGAGCCAATAGTCTGAGAGCCACTAGCCTGAGAGCCAATAGTCTGAGAGCCACTAGCCTGAGAGCCACTAGCCTGAGTGCCAATAGTCTGAGAGCCACTAGCCACTAGCCTGAAAGCCAATAGTCTGAGAGCCACTAGCCTGAGAGCCACTAGCCACTAGCCAGAGAGCCAATAGTCTGAGAGCCACTAGCCTGAGAGCCACTAGCCACTAACCTGAGAGCAACTAGCCTGAGAGCCACTAGTCACTAGCCTGAGAGCCACTAGCCACTAGCATGAGAGCCACTAGCCTGAGAGCCACTAGCCACTAGCCTGAGAGCCACTAGCCACTAGCCTGAGAGCCAATAGCCTGAGAGCCACTAGCCACTAGCCTGAGAGCCACTAGCCACTAGCCTGAGAGCCAATAGTCTGAGAGTCACAAGCCTGAGAGCCACTAGTCAGAGAGCCACTAGCCACTAGCCTGAGAGCCAATAGTCCGAGAGCCACTAGTCTCAGAGCCACTAGTCTGAGAGCCACTAGCCTGAGAGCCACTAGCCTGAGTGCCAATAGTCTGAGAGCCACTAGCCTGAGAGCCACTAGCCACTAGCCTGAGAGCCAATAGTCTGAGAGCCACTAGCCTGAGAGCCTATAGTCTGAGAGCCACTAGCCTGAGTGCCAATAGTCTGAGAGCCACTAGCCTGAGAGCCACTAGCCTGAGAGCCACTAGCCTGAGTGCCAATAGTCTGAGAGCCACTAGCCTGAGAGCCACTAGTCTGAGAGCCACTAGCCTGAGAGCCACTAGCCTGAAAGCCACTAGCCTGAGTGCCAATAGTCTGAGAGCCACTAGCCACTAGCCTGAGTGCCAATAGTCTGAGAGCCACTAGCCTGAGAGCCACTAGTCTGAGAGCCACTAGCCTGAGAGCCACTAGCCTGAGAGCCAATAGTCTGAGAGCCACTAGCCTGAGAACCACTAGCCACTAGCCTGAGAGCCAATAGTCTGAGAGCCACTAGCCTGAGAGCCACTAGCCTGAGAGCCACTAGTCTGAGAGCCACTAGCCTGAGAGCAACTAGCCTGAGAGCAACTAGCCTGAGAGCCACTAGCGTAAGAGGAACTAGCTACTTGCCTGACAGCAACTAGCCTGAGAGCCACTAGCGTAAGAGGAACTAGCTACTTGCCTGAGAGCAACTAGCCTGAGAACCACTAGCGTGAGAGCCATTAGCCACTAGCCACTAGCCCGAGAGCCTCCGGGACTCCCTTGCTAGTCCCTGGCGGTGAACAGTCTGCTTGATCAAGATGCATATTTCCTGGAGATATATCACAGATGAGAGGCCATAAGAGAGAGAATGATGCTGAAGGTGGAGCCACTACATCTCCCTCATCCTGGGAACATACTGGTTAATGAAAGACCTGGGTAAATACTGGTTTAGGAAAGCCATTGTAAATGCTGGTTTAGGAAAGACATTTCTATATAATGGCTTTGGAAACACCTGGATTTATGAAAAACCTGGGGTAAATACTGGTTTGAAAAAGACCTGGGTAAATACGGGTTTACGAAAAACCTAGGGTAAATACCGGTTTGAGAAAGACCTGGGGTTAATACAGGTTTAGGAAACAGGTTGTTGGTGTGTGGAAAAAATTACCGGACACACAATAAACCTGGGAAAACATGATTGTTGCATGCGTAGGTTATACATATGTATGAATGAATAAGTTTTGGTGGATATAAATTGGCGCTGCCTCGTATATACCAAATGAGGCTACCTCGTAAGGGTCAATTGGCGCTGCCTCGTATATACCAAATGAGGCTACCTCGTAAGGGTCAATTGGGGCTGCCTCGTATGGAACAATTACCGCTGCCTCGTATGGAACAATGGGCGCGGTCTCGTATGGACTAATTAACGCTGCCTCGTATGAACCAATAGGAAATAGGGGGGATATTTATAGGATATTAAAAATATCAACACAAGACAGAACACGAAACAATGGGTATAAATTGGATAAGTTTAGATTTAGGAAAGACTTGGGTAAATACTGGTTCAGTAACAGGGTTGTTGATTTGTGGAACTAATTGCCGCGTAACGTGGTGCAGGTGGGGTCCCTCGACTGTTTCAAGCGCGGGTTGGACAAGTATATGAGTGGGATTGGGTGGTTATAGATAGGAGCTGCCTCGTATGGGCCAATAGGCCTTCTGCAGTTACCTTTGTTCTTATGTTCTTAAATGCCTCTTATGGGCAAAACAGGAGCTGCCTCGAATAGAACAATTGGAACTGCCTCATATGGACCAATAGGAGCTGTCTCGTATGGACCAATAGGAGCTGCCTCGTATGGACCAATAGGAACTGCCTCGTATGGACCAACAGGAGCTGCCTCATGTGGGCCATAGGAGCTGCCTCGTGTGGGCCAATAGGAACTACCTCGTATGGACCAATTGAAGCTGCTTCGTATGGACCAATACGAGCTGCCTCGTATGGACCAATTGGAGCTGCCTAGTATGGACCAATATAAGCTGCCTCGTGTGGACCAATTACCTCGTATGGACTAATAGGAGCTGCCTCGTATGGACCAATAAGAGTTGCCTCGTATGGACCAATAGCAGCTGCCTCGTATGGACCAATAGGAGCTGTCTCGCATGGACCAATAAGAGCTGTCTCGTATGGACCAATAGGAGCTGCCTCGTATGGACCAATAGGAGCTGCCGACTTGCCTCGAATGTATCATTAGGAGCTGCCTCGTATGAACCAATAGGAGCTACTTCGTAAGGCAGGTAGCTTCACTCAGTTAAATTGTATTCACTCAGCGCCAATAGGTGCTGAATAAATGCAATTTAAGCTTTGTTAATCTTTCTTCATATGGCAAGTTTCTAATTTGGGGGATTAACTTAGTCATCTTACGCTGGACACGTTCAAGTGAATTTATATCTATTCTATAGTATGGCGACCAAGACGGAACTACATAATCTAAATAGGTCCTAACCAGAGCAAGATATAGCTGAAGAACCACACCAGGTGTCTCGTTAGTAACACTTCGATTAATAAATCCCAGTGTCCTATTTGTCATATTACGAACATTTATGCATTGATTTATGTGGTTTTTAAATTCTTACTAATTATTGCCCCAGACGCCTTTTGCAATTAGACTTCGCAATCTCAACACCATCTAGCTCGTATTTTGTAATTCTATCATCATTATCTAGCCTTAAAACCTTACATTTGTCAGTTCTAAACTGCAAATGCCAATCTTTTTGACTGTTTCCAAACCCTATTTAGATCGTGTTGAAGTGATAGAGAGTCTTTCTGTGTTTATTTCCTTCCCGATTTTTGTATAATCGGCAAATTTGCAAATATTGCTGCTCAAACCTGAATCTAAATCATTTATATATATTATAAACAACAGAGGTCCCAGGACAGAGCCTTGAGGCACTCCACTTACAAGATTTTCCCGCTCTGACTTAACCCGATTTATGCTAACTTTCTGTTTCCTTTGGTATAGTCATGCCCTAATCAAACTTAATATAGCTCCCCAATACCATGAGCCTCTATCTTTTTAATCAGTCTTTCATGTGGTACTGTAACAAAAGCTTTGCTAAATTCAAGGAACACAACATCACAAACCTTACCACTATCAACTGCCTCAACTATGCTGGAATAAAAAGTTAGCAAATTTGTTAAACATGAACGGCCATTTGTAAATCTATGTTGTGAATCATTAATTTATGTTTTTCAAGATGAAGACGAATGGAATTTGCAATTATCGATTCAAGTAACTTTCCCACAATAGACGTTAGCTTATTGGCCGATAGTTGGGCGCTAGTGATCTATCTCCTTTCTTGAAAATTGGTTCCACATTAGCAACCTTCCACGACTCTGCCTGACTCTAATGATTTATTAAATATGGTAGACAATGGATCGCAAAACTCCTCTTTGCATTCTTTAAGCACCCTGGCATCCGGGCCTGGCGCTGTTTGGCTTGAGTTTGATCGATGTTCCCTTCGGGAATCTTAATTTTAAAGTTAATAGGAATATTGATATAATAAACATCTTATTTCAGTCTCTTTACTTTAAAATGCTTAATGTTTCCAACACTTCTCGTATTCATCATCAGATCTAAAAGAAAAATCAGAAGTCACAATTAAATAACGAGCAAACAAAGAACTCATACTGAATAAAATTACCTATCAAATTACCTATCAGAAAGATGATAGCCGACGATACACTCTGTCGGCTATCATCCCGATTGTCTCGTCCACAGGTACGTTGGTAAACAGTGAATGTTTGGTAAACATTCACTGTTTACCAACGTACCTGTGGACGAGACAATCGGGATGATAGCCGACAGAGTGTATCGTGATCCGGCCTGTACTCCTCTTGACATACCAGAATATATTCTAAGGAAACTACTCCAAGCTTGTACTAAAGAGGCACCCTTCTTGAGCCCGGATGGGCACATGTATCAGCAAGCAGATGGGGTCGCCATGGGTTCTCCCCTAGGTGTCCTGTTTGCAAACTTCTACATGGGTACCATCGAGCAAAAAGTCTTAGTCGACATGAACTTGAAACCGGCCATATACTGCAGGTATGTTGACGACAATTTTACACAGGTACCTGATGTCAGACATCTGCAGGAGCTGAAGGAGGCATTTGAGCAGAGTTCCGTGCTGCGTTTCACTTACGAGATGGAAAAGGATGGGAAGCTGCCCTTTCTAGATGTAACAGTCATGGAAAAGAGCGGAGGTTTCCACACTGCAGTCTACACTAAGGAAACGAACATAGGAATGTGCCTAAATGCCAACAGCGACTGCCCAGACAGGTACAAGAGGAGTGTTGTTAACGCTTATGTCGACCGTGCTCTCAGCCACAGCTCAGAATGGAAGCAAGTCGACGAAGAACTCTGTAGGGTAAGGCAGGTCCTAGTCAACAACGGCTTCTCCAATGGTTTCGTCGAAGACATCATAAGAAGGAAAGTGAACCGCCATGCAACCTCTGAAGAGACAACTAACACAACACCTATACCCCCTATTAGACTATTTTACAGAAACTTCTTTTCCACAGCTCATAAAACGGAGGAAAGGGTCTGGAAAGATATTGTTAATAGAAACGTTATCCCTACAGACAAAAATCAGAGGATACAACTGACGATTTACTATAAAACCAGAAAAACGGCCAGCCTACTCATGAGAAACTCTCCAGACACAAAGCAGAACGCTTTAAAAGAGACCAACGTCGTCTATGCCTTCAAATGCCCTCTTGGGGACTGTAAGCTCCAAAAAAACCCAGTATATAGGCAAGACAACAACATCTCTTTCTAGGCGTTTAACGATGCATAAGCAACAGGGCTCCATTAAGGAACATATAATCTCTTCCCACAACCAAGCCATCGCCAGAGAAATCCTAGTAAACAACACAGAAATCATCGATAGATACAGCGATAGCAGGCGGCTTGACGTCTGCGAGGCACTACACATCAAGAAGTCAACACCAGCAATCAACAGCCAATTAATGCACAACTATATTCTACCCACCTCAAGACTCCGCTCCAATATAGAAGCATCAAGAAATATGGACCAATAGGCTTTCTACAATCACTTCCATTCAATACCCATTGTTTCTGTTCTGTCTTGTGTTTAGGAATTTAATACCCTATTAATACCACCTCACTCCATCCACCTCACTCAAATGTAGATATAAACAAATCGAAGATGTGTAAGTTCTATTCAGTTGTGTATGTGTAAACTAAAGTCTTTGAAAATGTAATAAGTTTTACGAAACGCGCTCAAGTGTCGCGTCAGACTAGAAATAAAAATGAATTTTGGAGAATTGATTTTTGAATTACCACCAACAGTGAAAAGAAACGTACGAAAGATCGAGAAAATTCGTGTTAGAATTATTAATCTTACTTTTTCGGTCATATTTAATAATATATATATATATATATATATATATATATATATATATATATATATATATATATATATATATATATATATATATATATATATATATATATATATATATATATATATATATATATATATATATATATAACAGGTGGCGCTGCCACCCACAGGGAAGCGGCCAAATCCCGTAAGTATAGAGAACTGGATCACCACTACAATTTTGTCCCCATTGCTTCTGAGACACTCGGCGCCTGGGGTAAAAGTGCTACCAGTTTTTTGAAGGAACTGGGTTCTAGGCTCATTGAAACAACAAGGGACCCAAGAGCTGCAAGCTTTCTTTTCCAGCGCCTCAGTGTGGCGATACAGAGGGGAAATGCGCACTGCATCCAGGGTTCCTGCCCGCCATCTGAGGAGCTGGAGGAACTCGACAACCTATGATAACCATCTTTGTAACCCATATGTAACTCCTTTTTTGTAACAAAGTTCAAATAAAGTAAATATATATGTGTACATACAAAAGAATGGGGGTGGTAGGAGAAGATAATATTAGTGTTCAGTGAGAAACCACAAAGTCTCCTCTGAATACTTTTTATTTTCTTCTTCGAGGCTATGGGTCCCCACATTGGCACCAGAGATGGTACCCTCACTATATATATATATATATATATATATATATATATATATATATATATATATATATATATATATATATATATATATATATATATATTTATATATATATATATATATATATATATATATATATATATATATATATATATGTCGTACCTAATAGCCAGAACGCACTTCTCAGCCTACTATTCAAGACCCGATTTGCCTAATAAGCCAAGTTTTCATGAATTAATGTTTTTTCGTCTACCTAACCTACCTAACCTAACCTAACCTAGCTTTTTTTGGCTACCTAACCTAACCTTACCTATAAATATAGGTTAGGTTAGGTTAGGTAGGGTTGGTTAGGTTCGGTCATATATCTACGTTAATTTTAACTCCAATAAAAAAAAAATTGACCTCATACATAGAGAAAAGGGTTGCTTTATCATTTCATAAGAAAAAAATTATAGTAAATATATTAATTCAGGAAAACTTGGCTTATTAGGCAAATCGGGCCTAGAATAGTAGGCTGAGAAGTGAGTTCTGGCTACTAGGTACGACATATATATATATATATATATATATATATATATATATATATATATATATATATATATATATATATATATATATATATATATATATATATATATATATATATATATATATATATATATATATGTCGTACCTAATAGCCAGAACGCACTTCTCAGCCTACTATGCAAGGCCAAATTTGCCTAATAAGCCAAGTTTTCATGAATTAATTGTTTTTCGACTACCTAACCTACCTAACCTAACCTAACCTAACTTTTTCGGCTACCTAACCTAACCTAACCTATAGAGATAGGTTAGGTTAGGTTAGGTAGGGTTGGTTAGGTTCGGTCATATATCTACGTTAATTTTAACTCCAATAAAAAAAAATTGACCTCATACATAATGAAATGGGTAGCTTTATCATTTCTTAAGAAAAAAATTAGAGAAAATATATTAATTCAGGAAAACTTGGCTTATTAGGCAAATTTGGCCTTGCATAGTAGGCTGAGAAGTGCGTTCTGGCTACTAGGTACGACATATATATATATATATATATATATATATATATATATATATGTCGTACCTAGTAGCCAGAACGCACTTTTCGGCTTACTATGCAAGGCCCGATTTGCCTAATAAGCCAAGTTTTTCTGAAATAATATATTTTCTCTAAATTTTTTCTTATGAAATGAAAAAGCTACCCATTTCATTATGTATGAGGTCAATTTTTTTGTATTGGAGTTAAAATTAACGTAGATATATGACCGAACCTAACCAACCCTACCTAACCTAACCTAACCTATCTTTATAGGTTAGGTTCGGTTAGGTAGCCGAAAAAATTAGGTTAGGTTAGGTTAGGTAGGTTAGGTAGTCGAAAAACAATTAATTCATGAAAACTTGGCTTATTAGGCAAATTGGGCCTTGCATAGTAGGCCGAGTACTGTGTTCTGGCTACTAGGTACAACATATATATATATATATATATATGTCGTACCTAATAGCCAGAACTCACTTCTCAGCCTACTATTCAAGGCCCGATTTGCCTAATAAGCCAAGTTTTCATGAATTAATGTTTTTTCGTCTACCTAACCTACCTAACCTAACCTAACCTAGCTTTTTTTGGCTACCTAACCTAACCTTACCTATAAATATAGGTTAGGTTAGGTTAGGTAGGGTTGGTTAGGTTCGGTCATATATCTACGTTAATTTTAACTCCAATAAAAAAAATTGACCTCATACATAGAGAAAAGGGTTGCTTTATCATTTCATAAGAAAAAAATTATAGTAAATATATTAATTCAGGAAAACTTTGCTTATTAGGCAAATCGGGCCTTGAATAGTAGGCTGAGAAGTGAGTTCTGGCTACTAGGTACGACATATATATATATATATATATATATATATATATATATATATATATATATGTATATATATATATATATATATATATATATATATATATATATATATATATATATATATGTCGTACCTAGTAGCCAGAACTCTCTTCTCAGCCTACTATGCAAGGCCCGATTTGCCTAATAAGCCAAGTTTTCAGGAATTAATTGTTTTTCGACTACCTAACCTAACCTAACTTTTTCGGCTACCTAACCAAACCTAACCTATAAAGATAGGTTAGGTTAGGTTAGGTAGGGTTGGATAGGTTCGGTCATATATCTACGTTAATTTTAATTCCAATAAAAAAAAATTGACCTCATACATAATGAAATGGGTAGTTTTATCATTTCATAAGAAAAAAATTAGAGAAAATATAATAATTCAGGAAAAATTGGCTTATTAGGCAAATCGGGCCTTGCATAGTAGTCCAAAAAGTTCGTTCTGGCTATTAGGTACGACATATATATATATATATATATATATATATATATATATATATATATATATATATATATATATATATATATATATGTCGTACCTAGTAGCCAGAACGCACTTCTCGGCCTACTATGCATGGCCCGATTTGCCTAATAAGCCAAGTTTTCCTGAATTAACATATTTTCTCTAATTTTTTTCTTATGAAATGATAAAGCTACCCATTTCATAATGTATGAGGTCAATTTTTTTTATTGGAGTTAAATTTAACGTAGATATATGACCGAACCTAACCAACCCTACCTAACCTAACCTAACCTATCTTTATAGGTTAGGTTAGGTTAGGTAGCCGAAAAAGTTAGGTTAGGTTAGGTTAGGTAGGCTAGGTAGTCGAAAAAACATTAATTCATGAAAACTTGGCTTATTAGGCAAATCGGGCCTTGCATAGTATTCAGAGAAGTGCGTTCTGGCTAGACACAGTTTTTCATGTGAGGGAAATCTTCGAAACCTCTTTACCGATTGCTTTGAAATTTTGACACAACGTTGCATACGAATAGGAGGTGTTGTTATATACTTAATATATAGATACCAGACCTGTGTCAGGTAAAAACATGCTTTCTTTGAAAAACAGCGCCATCTGTTGGACGTAAGAGGGATAGTGAGGGACGAAGGGATGGGGGAATGGAGAATGGTGGGGAGGACAAGGGGACAGGAAAGTGGGGGATGGTGGGGAGGAAGAGGGGAAAGGGGAGGGGGGAAATGGAAGGGAAGACGAGGGAACGGGCGAGTGGGAGATGGTGGGGAGTATGAGGGGATGATGGAGGAGAAGGACTAGGGGATGGGGAGTGGGGAATGGTTGGGAGGACGAGGGGACGGGGGAGGGGGGAATGGTGGGGAGGACAAGGGAACAGTGAAAGGTAGCTGTGGCTGGGTACAGCTAGTATAAATAAAAATGGAAAAGTTCGTTTGTTCAAAATCGCTGATCTCCGCAAGTTCTTCACCGGTGTTCTCCAGGGTAGAACACCTGGAGAGAAATTATATAATATCAGACAGACAGTATGGTTTTCGATCTGGAAGATCCTGTGTATCGAATTTACTGTTTCTATGATCGAGCAACAGAGATATTACAGGAAAGAGATGGTTGGGTTGACTGCATCTATTTGGACCTAAAAAAAGGCTTTCGACAGGGTTCCACATAAGAGGTTGTTCTGGAAACTGGAAAATATTAGAGGGGTGACAGGTAAGCTTCTAACATGGATGAAAAATTTTCTGACTGATAGAAAAATGAGGGCAGTGATCAGAGGCAATGTATCGGACTGGAGAAATGTCACAAGTGGAGTACCACAAGGTTCAGTTCTTGCACCAGTGATGTTTATTGTCTACATAAATGATCTACCAGTTGGTATACAGAATTATATGAACATGTTTGCTGATGATGCTAAGATAATAGGAAGGATAAGAAACTTAGATGACTGTCATGCCCTTCAAGATGACCTGGACAAAATAAGTATATGGAGCACCACTTGGCAAATGGAATTTAATGTTAATAAATGCCATGTTATGGAATGTGGAATTGGAGAACATAGACCCCACACAACCTATATATTATGTGAGAAATCTTTAAAGAATTCTGATAAAGAAAGAGATCTAGGGGTGGTTCTAGATAGAAAACTATCACCTGAGGACCACATAAATAATATTGTGCGAGGAGCCTATGCCACGCTTTCTAACTTCAGAATTGCTTTTAAATACATGGATGGCGATATACTAAAGAAATTGTTCACGACTTTTGTTAGGCCAAAGCTAGAATATGCAGCGGTTGTGTGGTGCCCATATCTTAAGAAGCACATCAACAAACTTGAAAAGGTGCAAAGACATGCTACTAAGTGGCTCCCAGAACTGAAGGGCAAGAGCTACGAAGAGAGGGTAGAGGCATTAAATATGCCAAAACTAGAAGACAGAAGAAAAATAGGTGATATGATAACTACATACAAAATAATAACAGGAATTGATAAAATCGAAAGGGAAGATCTCCTGAGACCTGGAACTTTAAGAACAAGAGGTCAAAGATTTAAACTAGCTAAACACAGATGCCGAAGAAATATAAGAAAATTCACTTTCGCAAAAAGAGTGGTAGACGGTTGGAACAAGTTAAGTGAGAAGGTGGTGGAGGCCAAGACCGTCAGTAGTTTCAAAGCTTTATATGACAAAGAGTGCTGGGAAGACGTGACACCACGAGCGGAGCTCTCATCCTGCAACTACACATAGGTAATTACACTTAGGTAATTACCGGTTGCTTTGAAATTTTCACGCAACGTTCCATTCGCATCCGAGCCGGTTTTTATATACATGCTATATAGATGTCATGTCTGTAATAGTTAAAAAAAAAAAACATGCTTTTTCTGAAAAACTGTGTTTTTCATCTGAGGGAAATCTTCGAAACCTCTTTACCGATTGCTTTGAAATTTTGACACAACGTTGCATTCGAATAGGCGCGTCTTTTTATATATCAAATATATACATGCCTCACCTGTGACAGGAAAAAACATGTTTTTTTGAAAAACAGCGCCATCTGTTGGACTTAAGAGCAACACACGCTGTAATCTCCAAAAGATATTAACCGATTGCTTTGAAATTTTGACACAACGTTACATTCGAATAGGCGCATCTTTTTATGTACCTACTACATAGATGCCACCCCTGTGACAGGTAAAAACATGGGTTTTTAAAAAACACCGCCATCTGTTGCACATAATTGCAACATACATGCTATACTAAATATGTCACGAATTCCATTTCATTGTTTCCAATTGCATTGATAAATTTAATTTTCATAGGTTTTGATATATTTTATTTTTTATTGAATTATTTTGTGACATTGTGTTGGAATTGAGCTGCGTTGTTTACCATACCATTTATTTCGTAAGTATAAGTATAGATGCCACACCTGTGACAGGTAAAACTATGCGTTTCTTGAAAAACAGCGCCATCTGTTGCATGTAAGAGCAACACACATGCTACGCTAAATATGTTTCAATTCCATTTCAATGTTTCTGATTGCATTGACCAATTGAGTTTTCACATATTTTTATCTATTTACATTTTGATTTTATTATTTTGTGTGAATTGTGTTGGAAGTGAGCTGTGTTGCTTACCTTACCGTTCATTTCGTGAGTATAGTTTTATGTTTATTTCATATTTTTGTTTAATTTTTTAACTGTTTTTCTTATATTTCAGTGATGGGAACCTCAAGTGATCATGATGTTCCCATCAATTTTCTAATGGGAACATCAGACCCTTTGGGATGGCATCGGATGAGGGAGTGGGGAATTGTGGGGATGACGAGGGAACTAGAGAGGGGGTAATGGTGGGGAAGGACGAGGGGACGGAGGAGTTTGGGATTGTGGGGACGAAAGGATGAGGGGAATGGAAAATTGTAGGGAGGGCAAAGGGACAGGGGAGTGGGGCATGGTGGGAAAGAAGAGGGGATGGTGGAGTGGGGAATGATGGGGAGGACGAGAGGATGGAGGAGTGGGGGGATAGTTGGGAGGTCGAGGACACGGGTGAGGGGGTAATGGTGGGGAGGACTGGGGGACAGGGAAGGTCTGCTGTGGCCGAGTACTAGCAGTATATAAATAATAATGTAAATGTTCGTTTGTTCAAAATCGCTGTTCTCCCAAAGTTCTTCATCGATTGCTTTGAAATTTTGACACAACGTTCCATTCGCATACGAGCGTGTTTTTATATACATATTATATAGTTGTCACGTCTGTGACAAGTAAAAAATGTGTTTTTTTTAAAGTGTGTTTGGACACAACGTTGCATTCAAATACACGTGTGTTTTTATATACCTACTATATACATGCCACACCCTTGACAGGTAAAAACATGCTTTTTAAAAAAACATCACCATCTGTTGGACGTAAGAGCAACACATGCTGTGATCTCCGAAATTCTTACCATTTGCTTTGAAATTTTGACACAACGTTCCATTCGTATATGCGAGTGTTTTTATATACCTACTACATAGATACCACACCTGAGATAGGTAACACTTGCTTTTTTTGAAAAAGTGCACCATCTGTTGCACGAAAAAGCAACACACACTATACTAAATATGTTAGGATTCCATTTCAATGTTTCTGATTGCATTGCTAAATTGAATTTTCATAGAATTCTAATATATTTTCATTTTGATTTAGTTATTTTATGCAATACCATTCATGTCATGGGAATGGTTTATTTTTTAATTTTTTCATTGCTTTTCATTTCGTTATTTTGTAACTGTTCGCCCTAATTTGTCAGTGTTGGGAACATCAAATTATTTGATGTTCCCAACATCAATGGGAACATCAAATTATTTGATGTTCCCATTTTTCTGATGAGAACAAAAGATCATATGGGAACACATCGGACGAGGAAATGGGGATGGTGGGGAGAACAAGCAAGGGGATAAGAGTGGGGGAGGGTGCGGATGATGAGGGGATGGGTAATGGTGAGGAGGACGGGTGGACAGGGGGTATTATGGGGACAAGTGGGACAGGGAAGTGGAGAATGGAGGGGAGGACAATGGGGACAGGGAAGTGGGGGATGGTGGGGAGGATAGGGGGACAGGGGAGGGTTGCTGTGGCTCAGCAACGCATGGCCGGGTTCAGCTACATATATATATATATATATATATATATATATATATATATATATATATATATATATATATATATATATATATATATATATATATATATATATATATATATATATATATATATATATATATATATATATATGTATGTATGTATGTATGTATATGTCTGTAAATTTGTCATGCAAAAAAAAAAAGTGTCAGAGAAGGATAATTATGAACACGTGGCAGAAATAATAGTCTGTGATTACAAAGAACACACACGGTGGCTCATGTGAGCATTTGTGAGCAGAAATAAATGAACTGCACAGGGAATGAAACTAGCATACGTGAGCAAAAACACATTGTTCTTGGGCTTAAACTGTTATTTGTGAGCAAAAACACATTATGCATGGATTCAAACTATTATTTGTGACCAAACAAAATTATAATTGGGATTAAACGAGCATTTGTGAGATAACAAGTTATACCTGGCCCTCACATTATTATTTTGAGCAAAAACAAATTACATTTGGACTCAAACGAGCATTTGTGAGAAAGAAAAATTCACACTGGGGTTCTTTCGAGGATTTATGATAAAAAACCCACACACGCGGACTCAACTGAGCATTTGTGAGGAAATAAAACTTCACACTTGGACTCAAACGAGGTTTTCCGGTAAATAAAAACACCACACACGTGGACTCAAACAAGCATTTGTAAGCAAACAACTCAAACAAATTTGCTGGCTCAAAGGAGAGCACCTTAGAGAGTCAAAAGAAAACAGCACACAAGAACACCATTCGAGAACACGAGGGGAGAACACCAGGGGCAGAACACCAGAGCTGAACACCAGGGAAGAACATCAGAGAAGTTCACCCACGGTAGCAAGCAAGACTCTTTGAGCTCGTCTTCTGCGATTGAAGAAAACGGCGCCCGGGCTCTGAAGAGGGAAGAGAGACGCAACTAAAATACCTTAACATAAATTGAGTCGTGTATTTACTGTTTTAAACACCTGTCTCTATATTTTTACCTATATTGTTTCTGAACTTACCTGCATTTCACCTTGATTTCTATCTAATTGTTTGTTTTCACCACAACTTTATTTATATATATCTGCATTTCACTGTAGTATATTTACCTGTAATTAGCAATGATCACCGATATTCAAATTAAATACAGAATATATATTAATGAAAGTTTGTGTATTAAAGTAAATTATTTTATTTATACAATAAAACAGAAATAATGTTAATGTTGATCAATGTAATTAAACACATTAAAAATAACATATAACCACCAGCCCCTAAAAAAAGGAAAATCTCATTATAAATTTAAAAAAAAATATAGTCCAGTAGTTTTATGGTACACAGCCAATGTTCACAGTAAATTAAAAACATAATATCAAACCATTAGGAAAACAAATAAAGTGTTTAAGTACGAATAATAATGAAATAAAATTGAGTATAAAATTACACTAATTTGCATAGTTTGTAATTGATTATGTATACCATACATGATAAATTGCTAGTATCCCAAATAGGAATTGTGGGGGTTCAGTCCCTGAGCCCATTATGTGCCTCTGTAACCCCTTTCCACTACCGCCCACAAGATGGGTATGGGGTGCATAATGAATGAACTAAACTAAAACTAACTGCCAGATAGCAGTAAACTGTTTCTCGGGACAAACCCCTGTAGTCTACTTTATAACAACACAGAAGTGATTGTACTGGTCAGTAAACCGTCACATGTAAACCAATGGCAAGTGATTGTAATGGGTTGGGCCGGAAGATGGTAAGGCTTGATCAGTAGCAGCCATGACGAGGAGTTGAACCTGTACATTGGTAACTCTCAAGCGGACGTCCTAACCAGCTCGGCCATGACATGGTCAACAGCATGGCAACCTGGGATTCAACTGAATCCTCTAAGGGACTTGAGGTATCCTCATAGGCCCAAGTGCAACCGGACAATGGTTGTGAGAACTACTACTGAGGAAAGGCTACGGGAGTTAAACCCCACGCACCTGCAAGCTCGAAGAGAAAGGGAAGACATGATCACCACCTACAAAATACTCAAAGAAATTCATAGGGTGGAGAAAAATAAACTATCTAACATGGGTGGAACACGAACAAGGTGACACAGGTGGAAATTTAGTACCCAAAATAGCCACAAGGACATTAGAAAGTACTATTTCAGTGTCAGAGTAGCAGTACACTGGTGTAGCAGTACACTGTATAGCAGTACACTGTGTAGCAGTACACTGGTGTAGCAGTACACTGTATAGCAGTACACTGTGTAGCAGTACACTGGTGTAGCAGTACACTGTGTAGCAGTACACTGGTGTAGCAGTACACTAGTGTAGCAGTACACTGGTGTAGCAGTACACTGGTGTAGCAGTACACTGTGTAGCAGTACACTGGTGTAGCAGTACACTGGTGTAGCAGTACACTGGTGTAGCAGTACACTGTGTAGCAGTACACTGGTGTAGCAGTACACTGTGTAGCAGTACACTGGTGTAGCAGTACACTGGTGTAGCAGTACACTGGTGTAGCAGTACACTGGTGTAGCAGTACACTGTGTAGCAGTACACTGGTGTAGCAGTACACTGGTGTAGCAGTACACTGGTGTAGCAGTACACTGTGTAGCAGTACACTGGTGTAGCAGTACACTGGTGTAGCAGTACACTAGTGTAGCAGTACACTGGTGTAGCAGTACACTGTGTAGCAGTACACTGTGTAGCAGTACACTGGTGTAGCAGTACACTGTGTAGCAGTACACTGTGTAGCAGTACACTGGTGTAGCAGTACACTGGTGTAGCAGTACACTGGTGTAGCAGTACACTGTGTAGCAGTACACTGGTGTAGCAGTACACTGGTGTAGCAGTACACTAGTGTAGCAGTACACTGGTGTAGCAGTACACTGTGTAGCAGTACACTGTGTAGCAGTACACTGTGTAGCAGTACACTGGTGCAGCAGTACACTGTGTAGCAGTACACTGTGTAGCAGTACACTGGTGTAGCAGTACACTGTGTAGCAGTACACTGGTATAGCAGTACACTGGTGAAGCAGTACACTGGTGTAGCAGTACACTGGTGTAGCAGTACACTGGTGTAGCAGTACACTGGTGTAGCAGTACACTGTGTAGCAGTACACTGTGTAGCAGTATACTGGTGTAGGACCAAAGGGCCACCCAAAGTTCCAAGAGCCACACCAAAGTTCCAAGAGCCACAACAACGTTCCAAGAGCCACACCAAAGTTCCAAGGGCCACACCAAAGTTCCAAAAGCCACACCAAAGTTCCAAGAGCCACACCAACGTTCCAAGAGCCACACCAAAGTTCCAAGGGTCACACCAAAGTTCCAAGGGCCACATCAAAGTTCCAAGAGCCACACCAAAGTTCCAAGAGCCACACCAACGTTCCAAGAGCCACACCAAAGTTCCAAGGGCCACACCAAAGTTCCAAAAGCCACACCAAAGTTCCAAGAGCCACACCAACGTTCCAAGAGCCACACCAAAGTTCCAAGGGTCACACCAAAGTTCCAAGGGCCACACCAACGTTTTAAGAGCCACACCAAAGTTCCAAGGGCCACACCAAAGTTCCAAGGGTCACACCAAAGTTCCAAGGACCACACCAACGTTTTAAGAGCCACACCAAAGTTCCAAGGGCCACACCAAAGTTCCAAGAGCCACACCAAAGTTCCAAGAGCCACACCAACGTTCCAAGAGCCACACCAAAGTTCCAAGGGTCACACCAAAGTTCCAAGGGTCACACCAAAGTTCCAAGGGCCACACCAACGTTTTAAGAGCCACACCAAAGTTCCAAGGGCCACACCAAAGTTCCAAGGGCCATACCAAAGTTCCAAGAGCCACACCAAAGTTCCAAGGGCCACACCAAAGTTCCAAGGGCCACACCAAAGTTCCAAGGGCCACACCAAAGTTCCAAGGGCCACCAAAGTTCCAAGAGCCACACCAAAGTTCCAAGGGCCACACCAAAGTTCCAAGGGCCACCAAAGTTCCAAGAGCCACACCAAAGTTCCAAGAGCCACTCCAAAGTTCCAAGGGCAACACCAAAGTTCCAAGGGCCACACCAAAGTTCCAAGAGCCACACCAAAGTTCCAAGAGCCACACCAAAGTTCCAAGAGCCATGCCAAAGTTTCAAGAGCCACACCAAAGTTCCAAGGGCCACACCAAAGTTCCAAGGGCCACCAAAGTTCCAAGAGCCACATCAAAGTTCCAAGGGCCACACCAATGTTCCATGAGCCACACCAAAGTTCCAAGGGCCACACCAAAGTTCCAAGGGCCACACCAAAGTTCCAAGGGCCACCAAAGTTCCAAGAGCCACACTAAAGTTCCAAGAGCCACACCAAAGTTCCAAGGGCCACCAAAGTTCCAAGGGCCACACCAATGTTCATAGGGTCACACTAATGTTCCAATGGCCACACCAAAGTTCCAAGGGCCACACCATTGTTCCATTTGCCACACCAAAACTCCAAGGGCCACACCAAAGTTCCAAGAGCCACACTAAAGGTCCAAGGGCCACACCAAAGTTCCAAGGGCCATACCAATATTCCATGGGCCACACTAAAATTCCAAGGGCCACACCAAAGTTCCAAGGGCCACACCAATGTTCCAAGGGTCACACCAAAGTTCCAAGGGCCACACCAAAGTTCCAAGGGCCACACCAAAGTTCCAAGGGCCACACCAAAGTTCCAGGAGCCACACCAAAGTTCCAAGGGCCACACCAATGTTCCAAGGGCCACACCAAAATTCCAAGGGCCACACCAAAGTTCCAAGGGCCACACCAAAGTTTTAAGAACCACACCAAAGTTCCAAGGGCCACACCAAAGTTCCAAGGGCCACACCAATGTTCCAAAGGCCACACCAAAGTTCCAAGGGCCACACCAAAGTTCCAAGAGCCACACCAAAGTTTTAAGAACCACACCAAAGTTCCAAGGGCCACACCAAAGTTCCAAGGGCCACACCAATGTTCCAAGGGCCACACCAAAGTTCCAAGGGCCACACCAAAGTTCCAAGGGCCACACCAAAGTTTTAAGAACCACACCAAAGTTCCAAGGGCCACACCAAAGTTCCAAGGGCCACACCTGTGAATCAAAGTATCTTATCCTCTCTCATGTGTTCTCTCCCTCAGCGTGTGCCAAGAGTGAGGTACCTGGCACCCTGGCACTCTGGCCAGCACCCTCCTTGGCTCTCCTCCTAATCTGTGTGCCCAGGTGAGCCTCGCACTGACAGAGAGAGTGAGTGGGCGAGAGAAAGTGAGAAAAAAGTTATATATATATATATATATATATATATATATATATATATATATATATATATATATATATATATATATATATATATATATATATATATATATATGTATATATATATATATATATATATATATATATATATATATATATATATATATATATATATATATATATATATATATATATATGTCGTACCTAGTAGCCAGAACGCACTTCTCAGCCTACTATGCAAGGCCCGATTTGACTAATAAGCCAAGTTTTCAAGAATTAATTGTTTTTCGATAACCTAACCTACCTAACCTAACCTAACCTAACTTTTTCGGCTACCTAACCTAACCTAACCTATAAAGATAGGTTAGGTTAGGTTAGGTAGGGTTGGTTAGGTTCGGTCATATATCTACGGTAATTTTAACTCCAATTAAAAAAAATTGACCTCATACGTAATGAAATGGGAAGCTTTATCATTTCATAAGAACAAAATTAGAGAAAATATATTAATTCAGGAAAACTTGGCTTATTAGGCAAATCGGGCCTTGCATAGTAGGCTGAGAAGTGCGTTCTGGCTACTAGGTACGACATATGTATATATATATATATATATATATATATATATATATATATATATATATATATATATATATATATATATATATATATATACATATATATATATATATATATATATATATATACATATATATATATATATATATATATATATATATATATATATATATATATATATATATATATATATATATATATATATATATATATATGTTGTCAGTCTGTCGTTGAGTTTACTACATGTTGCCAGTTCGTCATCAGGTTTACCTTATCACTAATCACTGAGAGAAACTCCGCCTCACTCGCGTATACTTAAAGGAAGTTCTCTTATATTCCCTCACAGACTTCCTTGTTATTCTCTGTGTCCCTCCTGTGTATGTGTGTCTGTGTGGTGTGTGTCTCTTGTGTGTGTCTGTGTGGTATGTGTCTCCTGTGTGTGTCTGTGTGGTGTGTGTCTCTTGTGTGTGTCTGTGTGGTGTGTGTCTCTTGTGTGAGTCTGTGAAGTATGTCTCTCCTGTGTGTGTCTGTGAGGTATGTGTCTCCTGTGTGTGTCTGTGTCTCTTGTGTGTGTCTGTGTGGTGTGTCTCTTGTGTGTGTCTGTGTGGTATGTGTCTCCTGTGTGTGTCTGTGTGGTGTGTGTCTCTTGTGTGTGTCTGTGTGGTATGTGTCTCTTGTGAGTGTCTGTGTGGTATGTGTCTCTTGTGAGTGTCTGTGAGGTATGTGTCTCTTGTGAGTGTCTGTGTGGTGTGTGTCTCTTGTGTGTGTCTGTGTGGTATGTGTCTCTTGTGTGTGTCTGTGTGGTATGTGTCTCTTGTGAGTGTCTGTGTGGTGTGTGTCTCTTGTGTGTGTCTGTGAGGTATGTGTCTCCTGTGTGTGTCTGTGTTGTATGTGTCTCCTGTGTGTGTCTGTGTGGTATGTGTCTCCTGTGTGTGTCTGTGTGGTATGTGTCTCTTGTGTGTGTCTGTGTTGTATGTGTCTCCTGTGTGTGTCTGTGTGGTGTGTGTCTCTTGTGTGTCTGTGAGGTATGTGTCTCCTGTGTGTGTCTGTGTTGTATGTGTCTCCTGTGTGTGTCTGTGTTGTATGTGTCTCCTGTGTGTGTCTGTGTGGTATGTGTCTCCTGTGTGTGTCTGTGTCTCTTGTGTGTGTCTGTGTGGTATGTGTCTCTTGTGTGTGTCTGTGTGGTATGTGTCTCTTGTGAGTGTCTGTGAGGTATGTGTCTCTTGTGTGTGTCTGTGTGGTATGTGTCACTTGTGTGTGTCTGTGAGGTATGTGTCTCTTGTGAGTGTCTGTGAGGTATGTGTCTCCTGTGTGTGTCTGTGTGGTATGTCTCTTGTGTGTGTCTGTGTGGTATGTGTCTCTTGTGTGTGTCTGTGAAGAATGTGTCTCCTGTGTGTGTCTGTGAAGAATGTGTCTCCTGTGTGTGTCTTGTGTGGTATGTGTCTCCTGTGTGCTTTTGTGTCGTATGTGTCTCCTGTGTGTGTCTGTGTGGTGTGTGTGTCTCCTGAGTGTGTCTGTGTTGTATGTGTCTCTTGTGTGTGTGTGTGTGGCATGTGTCTTCTGTGTGTGTCTGTGTGGCATGTGTCCTCTCCTCGCTGTAACATAATGGAGTTTCGTGTCCCAGGATCTAAATGTCTTCATAATCCTGGGACCAGACTAGCCCTAGACCAACCCCTGGGCCAGCCCTAGACCAACCCTGGACCAACCCCTAGACCAGCCCTAGACCAACCCCTAGACCAGCCCTAGACCAGCCCTAGACCAACCCCTAGACCAGCCCTAGACCAGCCCTAGACCAACCCCTAGACCAGCCCTAGACCAGGCCTAGACCAGCCCTAGACCAGGCCTAGACCAGCTCCTAGACCAGCCCCCTAGACCAGCCCCTAGACCAACCCCTAGACCAGCCCTAGACCAGCCCTAGACCAACCCCTAGACCAGCCCTAGACCAGGCCTAGACCAGCTCCTAGACCAGCCCCCTAGACCAGCCCCTAGACCAGCTTAGGTCTTGGTGTCCGTCGTCTGACTGATCCTGCTATCTGACAATAATTTGTGGGGATGATCTTTAGCTCTTGGGCCCAGGCTGTCTACCTGTGTAGAGTCTGTTGTGTTCTATCTTAGTCTCCCTCCACCACCTGAAGCTGTATATGGGTTCTCCCTTCACCACCTGAAGCTGTGTATGGAGTCTCCCTCCACCACCTGAAGCTGTGTATGGAGTCTCCCTCCACCACCTGAAGCTGTGTATGGAGTCTCCCTCCACCACCTGAAGCTGTGTATGGAGTCTCTCTCCACCACCTGAAGCTGTGTATGGAGTCTCCCTCCACCATCTGAAGCTGTGTATGGGTTCTCCCTCCACCACCTGAAGCTGTGTATGGAGTCTCTCTCCACCACCTGAAGCTGTGTATGGAGTCTCCCTCCACCACCTGAAGCTGTATATGGGTTCTCCCTCCACCACCTGAAGCTGTGTATGGAGTCTCTCTCCACCACCTGAAGCTGTGTAGGGGTTCTCCCTCCACCACCTGAAGCTGTGTATGGAGTCTCCCTCCACCACCTGAAGCTGTATATGGGTTCTCCCTCCACCACCTGAAGCTGTGTATGGAGTCTCTCTCCACCACCTGAAGCTGTGTAGGGGTTCTCCCTCCACCACCTGAAGCTGTGTATGGAGTCTCTCTCCACCACCTGAAGCTGTGTATGGAGTCTCTCTCCACCACCTGAAGCTATGTATGGAGTCTCCCTCCACCACCTGAAGCTGTGTATGGAGTCTCTCTCCACCACCTGAAGCTGTGTATGGAGTCTCCCTCCACCACCTGAAGCTGTGTATAGAGTCTCCCTCCACCACCTGAAGCTGTATATGGGTTCTCCCTCCACCACCTGAAGCTGTGTATGGAGTCTCCCTCCACCACCTGAAGCTGTGTATGGGTTCTCCCTCCACCACCTGAAGCTGTGTATGGAGTCTCCCTCCACCACCTGAAGCTGTGTATGGAGTCTCTCTCCACCACCTGAAGCTGTGTATGGAGTCTCCCTCCACCACCTGAAGCTGTGTATGGAGTCTCCCTCCACCACCTGAAGCTGTGTATGGAGTCTCTCTCCACCACCTGAAGCTGTGTATGGGTTCTCCCTCCACCACCTGAAGCTGTGTATGGAGTCTTCCTCCACCACCTGAAGCTGCGTATGGAGTCTCCCTCCACCACCTGAAGCTGTGTATGGAGTCTCCCTCCACCACCTGAAGCTGTGTATGGAGTCTCTCTCCACCACCTGAAGCTGTGTATGGGTTCTCCCTCCACCACCTGAAGCTGTGTATGGAGTCTCCCTCCACCACCTGAAGCTGCGTATGGAGTCTCCCTCCACCACCTGAAGCTGTGTATGGAGTCTCTCTCCACCACCTGAAGCTGTGTATGGGTTCTCCCTCCATCACCTGAAGCTGTGTATGGAGTCTCCCTCCATCACCTGAAGCTGTGTATGGGTTCTCTCTCCACCACCTGAAGCTGTGTATGGAGTCTCTCTCCACCACCTGAAGCTGTGTATGGGTTCTCCCTCCATCACCTGAAGCTGTGTATGGAGTCTCCCTCCATCACCTGAAGCTGTGTATGGGTTCTCTCTCCACCACCTGAAGCTGTGTATGGAGTCTCTCTCCACCACCTGAAGCTGTGTATGGAGTCTCCCTCCACCACCTGAAGCTGTGTATGGAGTCTCCCTCCACCACCTGAAGCTGTGTATGGGTTCTCCCTCCATCACCTGAAGCTGTGTATGGAGTCTCCCTCCACCACCTGAAGCTGTGTATGGAGTCTCCCTCCACCACCTGAAGCTGTGTATGGAGTCTCCCTCCACCACCTGAAGCTGTGTATGGAGTCTCCCTCCACCACCTGAAGCTGTGTATGGAGTCTCCCTCCACCACCTGAAGCTGTGTATGGAGTCTCCCTCCACCACCTGAAGCTGTGTATGGGTTCTCCCTCCATCACCTGAAGCTGTGTATGGAGTCTCTCTCCACCACCTGAAGCTGTGTATGGAGTCTCCCTCCACCACCTGAAGCTGTGTATGGAGTCTCCCTCCACCACCTGAAGCTGTGTATGGAGTCTCCCTCCACCACCTGAAGCTGTGTATGGAGTCTCCCTCCACCACCTGAAGCTGTGTATGGGTTCTCCCTCCATCACCTGAAGCTGTGTATGGGTTCTCCCTCCACCACCTGAAGCTGTGTATGGAGTCTCCCTCCACCACCTGAAGCTGTGTATGGGTTCTCTCTCCACCACCTGAAGCTGTGTATGGGTTCTCCCTCCACCACCTGAAGCTGTGTATGGGTTCTCCCTCCATCACCTGAAGCTGTGTATGGGTTCTCCCTCCACCACCTGAAGCTGTGTATGGAGTCTCCCTCCACCACCTGAAGCTGTGTATGGGTTCTCTCTCCACCACCTGAAGCTGTGTATGGGTTCTCCCTCCACCACCTGAAGCTGTGTATGGGTTCTCCCTCCACCACCTGAAGCTGTGTATGGAGTCTCCCTCCACCACCTGAAGCTGTGTATGGGTTCTCCCTCCACCACCTGAAGCTGTGTATGGGTTCTCCCTCCACCACCTGAAGCTGTGTATGGTTAAATAAAACATTTAATCCACGAGTTTCCTTCCAATTTGTTATTAATCTGGTTTCTTGTTGACTACTGTATCTAAGTGTTTATGGAAGTCAAGAAAAAGACCAATTACCTGCATTTCTTTCTCTGATTCTCTTTCTCAGATGCTGTTCAAGCTTCTTTCAATGTACCTCGCTAACTTGCAAGTAAGAAGTATTGCAGAATATTTAATACAATAGCATGTATTTGGATTGTTTTCCTTTGGCCATATCAGAGAGAATGTTTGAATGTCTGCTTGGGGCTTGCCTCCCCCAACTTTGCAGGGTGAATGGTCAGGGGTACGAGATGGACATAGGCTTATCCTGGTCGGTCCTATTTCACTTATTAAAAGAGTGTTGACCACAATAATAACCCCCAATATATGATCAGTGTAAGGTGGTTGCCGAGTCTCTAGAAACTAGAAATGCTAGAACTTGGCACTAGAAACAGTTACATTTTCCCAGAGACAGAGAGGGAAGAGTGGAGGGAGGGGGGGGGGGAAGACTGAGGGAAGGAGAGGAGGGAAAGACAGGTGGAGGAAAGAGGTGAGGGGAAGGGAGAGAAGTGAGAGAGATGGGAAATTAGGAGAGAAGATTGAAAGAAGAGGAGGATGGGAGGGAAGAGGAGAGTAGAAAGAGAGGAGATGAGAGGAGAGTAGCGGAGACAGGGAAGATTGAAGAGAGGGGGTAAGCCAGAAGGAAGGAGAGAGGGAATGAGTTGAAGGAGACCCGGTCGCTGCCGGGTATCCCCTAACGTATATATATAGAAGAGAATATCAGTGTGAATCTGCACAAGGCTGGAGCCCAGACACCTAGGGCCAGCCTCACCAAACTTTCCAAGATGACTCATGGCAGGTACAGGACGGTCATAGGTCAGTTGGGGTCGGCCCCAGTGCCACACTTTAAAAAAACACTGGCATATATAGCGACCCTCAATGAGATTTTCACGTCTCTCAAATCGGTAATGTGTAGACTTCCTGGGAACCGCCCGTTACCCTCCAGAAATTAACGGATTAATTTTTTCAATGAATTATCAGTCAAGTTTCATCAATCTAAACCTCATTAAAAAATTTATATATATATATATATATATATATATATATATATATATATATATATATATATATATATATATATATATATATATATATATATATATATATATATATATATATTTGAAACTAAATGATTATGCAAAATTCTGTAGTGATGATTTACTAAACTGTGTTTCCTGCGTTACAACATTTATCATATTTGTTTTGCATATATATTTATAATTGAGAATATATACTTATCATGAAGCTTATGTATTTGTGATCGGGATAATACATTCCTGAGCGAGGTAATATATCAGATCGAACTTACATATTTCCCGTTGAGGTAATTGTTGGTTACAAGTCTGATGACTCTTGATCATCCTTGGTTAAGTTACAGTTGGAGTGATTTGTTGAATTTATGAAGAAAATTCCACGAAATACTCGGCTGTCTTCTCTGGTAGTCTTCCTGAACACACACACACACTGGGTGTTGTTAGAGTTCAACCCAACCAAATGTAATGTAATGAAGATAGGTGCAGGGAGCAGGAGGCCAGATACAAGGTATCATCTGGGAGAGGAAATTCTTCAGGAGTCAGAGAAGGAAAAAGACTTGGGAGTTGATATCACGCCAGACCTGTCTCCTGCAGCACATATCAAGAGGATAACATCAGCGGCATATGCCAGGCTGGCCAGCATACGAACGGCATTCAGAAACTTGTGTAAAGAATCATTCAGAACTTTGTATACCACATATGTCAGGCCAGTTCTGGAGTATGCAGCCCCAGCATGGAGTCCATATCTAGTCAAGGATAAGACTAAACTGGAAAAGGTTCTGAAGGAATACAGTAGTGGAAATGTTGAAAGTGATTGTGGTAAAGAACAAAGTGAAACCAGTGACGCTTGTAGTGATAATGACGAAGTTCAACTGGACGTGGATGCCCGCCTCGGGCCGCGCACGCCACATCCCAGATGGTTCCGCCGTGACACATTTAAAGAAATGGTGACAGGTGATGTGCTGACTGAAGAGGAAAAAGAAGCTGTAATAAAGCACTACAACCGGTATGTTGACATACTTGCTTTCCTGAAACTGCAGACTGATAAAGTACAAAAGAACAATGGCGGCCTCTGAATCTCATAGAAACAAGTACAGTGTCATACCCACATTTTGCTTCCAGTAGATGAACGACATATGAGATTCAGAAACAAGTAGTGTATTGTGAGGACTAATAATAAACAGAAGCTCCCCTATGACTCTGTAATATCCCCATTGGCCAAACTATTATGTATTAACGATAAAACCTACCATTAATGTATGATGACTTACTGTAAATATGTAGCTCTTGTAATAGCACTTTCTCTGTAACTAGCTGACATTGTATCTATAAGGTGTGAAGGATTGAAGAAATTGTTTATGTAATAATCTAAGATGAGGTCTGATAAAGACCTTTTGTGCCCTCTGTAATGCTTTTGCGCTACCGCTCACAGGATGAGTATGGGGTGCACAATAAACTAGCCGCCTTCGGCGGCAACAATCAATCAATGGAAAAGGTTCAAAGATTTGCCACCAGACTAGTACCCGAGCTGAGAGGTATGAGCTACGAGGAGAGACTACGGAAATTGAACCTCACTTCGCTGGAAGACAGAAGAGTTAGGGAGACATGATCACGACATTCAAGATTCTCAAGGGAATTGATAGGGTAGATAAAGACCGGCTATTTAACACAAGGGGCACACGCACAAGGGAACACAGGTGGAAATTGAGCGCCCAAATGAGCCACAGAGATATTAGAAAGAACTTTTTTAGTGTCAGAGTGGTAGACGAATGGAATGCATTAGGAAGTGATGTGGTGGAGGCTGACTCCATACACAGTTTCAAGTGTAGATATGATAGAGCCCAATAGGCTCAGGAATCTGTACACCTGTTGATTGACGATTGAGAGGCGGGACCAAAGAGCCAGAGCTCAACCCCCACAAACACAACTAGGTGAGTACAACTAGGTGAGTACTGGCTGTCTACTAACCCTCTGGTATTCTTACTGAAAACATTCACTTCTGAAATATAATATTAAGTGGTTAGCACAGGGCTGCATCTCCTTCTTTCATGACTCATGCTGAGGTCTTATCTTGTGTCGAGTGACCAAGGTTCAAATTATGCCTCGTTAAGTGTTTGCTAGTACTCTCGTGCTCAAGTTTTCCCCTCAGTTTTACTGAGTTCCAGTAACTTCACTTTGCTCTATTGTGAAGGCCTCCTGAAATCTTTCATTGAATCCCTTACATGATTCACTGTAAACGTGCTCACTGTTTTTCTCAGTTGCGTCTCTTATTTTCTCACACACACTTCTCTATCGTTTTCTGTAAACATGTTTATTGTTATCCTTAGTTTCACAACATATTGCTCTCACACAGTTCCCTATCATTCTCTGTATATGTATGTTAATGGAAGTAGATACGTGTGTCACTCTGTCACTGTCTTAATGAAGATGTATCACTGTATCACTTTATAACTCCATTACTGTATTAATGTGTCACTGTATTACTGCATCATTGTATTACTGCATCACAGTATCACTGTGTCACTGTATCACTGTCACTTTATCACTGTGTCACTGTATCACTGTCACTTTATCACTGTGTCACTGTATCACTGTGTCACTGTATCACTGTGTCACTGTATCACTGTGTCACTGTATCACTGTGTCACTGTATCACTGTGTCACTGTATCACTGTGCCCCTGTGTCACTGTGTCGCTGTGTCACTGTGTCGTATCTAAGCTCTACAGCTTAACAGACGTCTCCTCTCCTGTCTGCCTGAGCTGGCACTGGCGGCGACTCTTCTGGCACTGTGTCATGTGTCCCTCCTGGCACCACATGTGTCATGTGTCACTCCTGGCACCACATGTGTCATGTGTCACTCCTGGCACCACATGTGTCATGTGTCACTCCTGGCACCACATGTGTCATGTGTCCCTCCTGGCCTCATGTGTCATGTGTCACTCCTGGTACCACATGTGTCATGTGTCCCTCCTGGCACCACATGTGTCCCTCCTGGCACCACATGTGTCATGTGTCACTCCTGGCACCACATGTGTCATGTGTCCCTCCTGGCACCACATGTGTCATGTGTCACTCCTGGTACCACATGTGTCATGTGTCCCTCCTGGCCTCATGTGTCATGTGTCACTCCTGGCCTCATGTGTCATGTGTCACTCCTGGCACCACATGTGTCATGTGTCACTCCTGGTACCACATGTGTCATGTGTCCCTCCTGGCACCACATGTGTCATGTGTCCCTCCTGGCACCACATGTGTCATGTGTCCCTCCTGGCACCACATGTGTCATGTGTCCCTCCTGGCACCACATGTGTCATGTGTCACTCCTGGCACCACATGTGTCATGTGTCACTCCTGGTACCACATGTGTCATGTGTCCCTCCTGGCACCACATGTGTCATGTGTCCCTCCTGGCACCACATGTGTCATGTGTCCCTCCTGGTGCCACCCTGGCGCCAGAAGTGATACAGGACACAGCTGGGTGCTGTGGCGTCTGACAGCTGAGTGGACAGCGCTTCGGATTCGCAGTCCTGAGGTTCCGAGTTCGATCCCCGGTGGAGGCGGAGACAAATGGGCAAAAAGTTTCTTTCACCCTGATGCCCCTGTTACCCCAGGAGTAAATAGGTACCTGGGAGTTAGACAGCTGCTACGGGATGCTTGTGACATTGCCACATCCCAACCGTGTGTTTAATTCACTTCTTGAGATCTTGAGATGATTTCGGGTCTTCAGTGTCCCCGCGGCCCGGTCCTCGACCAGGCCTCCACCCCCAGGAAGCAGCCCGTGACAGCTGACTAACACCCAGGTACCTATTTTACTGCTAGGTAACAGGGGCATAGGGTGAAAGAAACTCTGCCCATTGTTTCTCGCCGGCGCCTGGGATCGAACCCAGGACCACAGGATCACAAGTCCAGCGTGCTGTCCGCTCGGCCGACCGGCTCCCCACTTAGGTACATTCATGTTATTAAAAGATATTGTGGTTAATAACTTTTTTGTTAATGCATTAAATTAGAAGTAATTCAGGTACTAATTAAATATTTGTAATTAATAATTAAGCTTGGTCAAGTACCAGTGTATTTTACCATCATTGGAGAATAATGAGTCAGTCGCCTCATGTGACAAGAGGCATTTGATGAAGCCTTAATAATTAGTCTTATTAATGACGTATTACACTCAGCCAAGCGGTTAGGCTCCCAGGATGTGAGGGCAGGTTGTGAGGGGCAGGTTGTGAGGGGCAGGTTGTGTGAGCTGGTTGTGAGGGCAGGTTGTGAGGGGCAGGTTATGAGGGCAGGTTGTGTGAGCAGGTTGTAAGGGCAGGTTGTGAGGGCAGGTTGTGAGGGCAGATTGTGAGGGCAGGTTGTGAGGGCAGGTTGTGAGGGGCAGGTTGTGAGGGCAGGTTGTGTGGAAAGGTTGTGAGGGCAGGTTGTGAGGACAGGTTGTGAGGGCAGGTTGTGAGGGCAGGTTGTGAGGGCAGGTTGTGTGGACAGGTTGTGAGGGCAGGTTGTGAGGACAGGTTGTGAGGGCAGGTTATGAGGGCAGGTTGTGTGAGCAGGTTGTAAGGGCAGGTTGTGAGGGCAGGTTGTGAGGGCAGATTGTGAGGGCAGGTTGTGAGGGCAGGTTGTGAGGGCAGATTGTGAGGGCAGGTTGTGAGGGCAGGTTGTGTGAGCTGGTTGTGAGGGCAGGTTGTGTGGGCAGGTTGTGTGGGGCAGGTTGTGAGGGCAGGTTGTGTGAGCTGGTTGTGAGGGCAGGTTGTGAGGGCAGGTTGTGAGGGCAGGTTGTGAGGGCAGGTTGTGAAGGCAGGTTGTGAGGGCAGGTTGTGAGGGCAGGTTGTGTGGACAGGTTGTGAGGGCAGGTTGTGAGGACAGGTTGTGAGGGCAGGTTGTGAGGGCAGGTTGTGAGGGCAGGTTGTGTGAGCTGGTTGTGAGGGCAGGTTGTGAGGGCAGGTTGTGAGGGCAGGTTGTGAGGGCAGGTTGTGAGGGCAGGTTGTGTGGACAGGTTGTGAGGGCAGGTTGTGAGGACAGGTTGTGAGGGCAGGTTGTGAGGGCAGGTTGTGAGGGCAGGTTGTGAGGGCAGGTTGTGTGGACAGGTTGTGAGGGCAGGTTGTGAGGACAGGTTGTGAGGGCAGGTTATGAGGGCAGGTTGTGTGAGCAGGTTGTAAGGGCAGGTTGTGAGGGCAGGTTGTGAGGGCAGATTGTGAGGGCAGGTTGTGAGGGCAGGTTGTGAGGGCAGATTGTGAGGGCAGGTTGTGAGGGCAGGTTGTGTGAGCTGGTTGTGAGGGCAGGTTGTGTGGGCAGGTTGTGTGGGGCAGGTTGTGAGGCCAGGTTGTGTGAGCTGGTTGTGAGGGCAGGTTGTGAGGGCAGGTTGTGAGGGCAGGTTGTGAGAGCAGGTTGTGAGGGCAGGTTGTGTGGACAGGTTGTGAGGGCAGGTTGTGAGGGCAGGTTGTGAGGGCAGGTTGTGTGGACAGGTTGTGAGGGCAGGTTGTGAGGGCAGGTTGTGAGGGCAGGTTGTGAGGGCAGGTTGTGTAGACAGGTTGTGTGGGCAGGTTGTGAGAGCAGGTTGTGAGGGCAGGTTGTAAGGGCAGGTTGTGTGGGCAGGTTGTGAGGGCAGGTTGTGAGGGCAGGTTGTGAGGGCAGGTTGTGAGGGCAGGTTGTGAGGGCAGGTTGTGAGGGCAGGTTGTGAGGGCAGGTTGTGTAGACAGGTTGTGTGGACAGGTTGTGAGGGCAGGTTGTGTAGACAGGTTGTGAGGGCAGGTTGTGAGAGCAGGTTGTGAGGGCAGGTTGTAAGGGCAGGTTGTGAGGGCAGGTTGTGAGGGCAGGTTGTGAGGGCAGGTTGTGAGGGCAGGTTGTGTGGACAGGTTGTGAGGGCAGGTTGTGAGGGCAGGTTGTGAGAGCAGGTTGTGAGGGCAGGTTGTGAGGGCAGGTTGTGAAGGCAGGTTGTGAGGGCAGGTTGTGAGAGCAGGTTGTGAGAGCAGGTTGTGAGAGCAGGTTGTGAGAGCAGGTTGTGAGGGCAGGTTGTGAGGGCAGGTTGTGAGATCAGTTATAATCAGTGTGGATCACCGGGCAGGGGAGACAGGGAGACCTCCCCGAGCCTGCTCTGGGTGTGTCATTAAAGTAACGTGTGTTGAATTATGTGCAGTTTACAGTAAACCACAGTAATTAACCATTGCCTAAGATAGGGATATTTCAGGTTTAGGGAGTGTTTAAATATAACTTTGTGTTCAGTAAATGACACTGAATTAATGGTGTTTAATGAGTTATCCCCATTTATATATCTTTATTTTGATTCACGATCCTGTGAAATTTTGTAGTAGAGTCTGTGTGTTCTCCAATAGGTTTCCTGTGGGCTTGGCAAGCACCATTAGTCTATTTAATATATATATTTCCTGGTGTATATGTACCAGGGAGCTCTAGTGTGTATATGTTCCAGGGTGCTCTAGTGTGTATATGTTCCATGGTGCTCTAGTGTGTATATGTTCCAGGGTGCTCTAGTGTGTATATGTTTCAGGGTGCTCTAGTGTGTATATGTTCCAGGGTGCTCTAGTGTGTATATGTCCCAGGGTGCTCTAGTGTGTATATGTACCAGGGAGCTCTAGTGTGTATATGTTCCAGGGTGCTCTAGTGTGTATATGTTCCATGGTGCTCTAGTGTGTATATGTTCCAGGGTGCTCTAGTGTGTATATGTTTCAGGGTGCTCTAGTGTGTATATGTTCCAGGGTGCTCTAGTGTGTATATGTCCCAGGGTGCTCTAGTGTGTATATGTACCAGGGAGCTCTAGTGTGTATATGTTCCAGGGTGCTCTAGTGTGTATATGCTCCAGGGTGCTCTAGTGTGTATATGTTCCATGGTGCTCTAGTGTGTATATGTTCCATGGTGCTCTAGTGTGTATATGTTCCAGGGTGCTCTAGTGTGTATATGTTCCAGGGTGCTCTAGTGTGTATATGTTCCAGGGTGCTCTAGTGTGTATATGTTCCAGGGTGCTCTAGTGTGTATATGTTCCATGGTGCTCTAGTGTGTATATGTTCCAGGGTGCTCTAGTGTGTATATGTTCCAGGGTGCTCTAGTGTGTATATGTTCCAGGGTGCTCTAGTGTGTATATGTTCCAGGGTGCTCTAGTGTGTATATGTTCCAGGGTGCTCTAGTGTGTATATGTTCCAGGGTGCTCTAGTGTGTATATGTTCCAGGGTGCTCTAGTGTGTATATGTTCCAGGGTGCTCTAGTGTGTATATGTTCCAGGGTGCTCTAGTGTGTATATGTTTCAGGGTGCTCTAGTGTGTATATGTTCCAGGGTGCTCTAGTGTGTATATGTTCCAGGGTGCTCTAGTGTGTATGGTTCTAGTGTTCCAAAGACTGCTCTAGTGAACGTATTCTCTGCTATTACAAATATTAAACCACTATATCTGAACTGTTGAAAAGTTCAACATTGATTGAAATTGATCATTACTATCACTGTAAATTGATCATTACTACCACCTGTAAATTGATCATTAATATCGCCCTTAAATTGATCATTACTATCACCCCTTAACTGATGTGTTGACTCTCTGCAACACTCGAGCTTGCAACGTCCAGAACAACACATAAGAACTACGAAGACTGTTCTGTCAGAACTTGCAATGTTTGATGAACAATTTTGCAACTTATCTTCATGTTCGTGACGGCAATAACAAGTGGATTAAGGCTGTAGTTCAGGTACAAATTTCAGAAGATTGAACTACAAATGTGTTCACCAGACCATGTGAACAATGTGTCTCCCAGACCATGTGAACAATGTGTCTCCCAGACCATGTGAACAATGTGTCTCCCAGACCATGTGAACAATGTGTCTCCCAGACCATGTGAACAATGTGTCCCCCAGACCATGTGAACAATGTGTCTCCCAGACCATGTGAACAATGTGTCTCCCAGACCATGTGAACAATGTGTCTCCCAGACCATGTGAACAATGTGTCTCCCAGACCTTGTGAACAATGTGTCCCCCAGACCATGTGAACAATGTGTCTCCCAGACCATGTGAACAATGTGTCTCCCAGACCATGTGAACAATGTGTCCCCCAGACCATGTGAACAATGTGTCTCCCAGACCTTGTGAACAATGTCTCCCAGACCATGTGAACAATGTGTCCCCCAGACCTTGTGAACAATGTGTCCCCCAGACCTTGTGAACAATGTGTCCCCTAGACCATGTGAACACAATAGCGTCAATCATCCCATTAAAAATGTAAATAACTTTGTTAATATAGTAATTAATATAATTACTTTCTCTGCTACATACGTCTGTCAGTTGAGAGATATACGTGGGTTGATGAGTTTGTTAAACGTTCATATATTCATGTTGTTGAGTACACAGAACGTGGAGGAGCAAAGGTGTCCTCGGCTGTGAACATTTTGGGCATCACTGGTGCTGCTTGAACAAGTATTTGTGTAAACCGGAAAATGTTCAGAAGAATATTAGCAATTCTAAAATAATGCTGTTGCGTTCAGTTTCATTTATTAAAACAAAAATGTTCCCAACGATATTGAGTGGAAAGGTCGGTGCTTTGGTTGTTCCAATTATGTGTTTCTCTCTGTCTGTCTGTCTGTCTGTCTGTCTGTCTGTCTGTCTGTCTGCCTGCCTGTCTGTCTGTCTGTCTGTCTGTCTGTCTGTCTGTCTGTCTGTCTGTCTGTCTGTCTCTCTCTCTCTCTCTCTCTCTCTCTCTCTCTCTCTCTCTCTCTCTCTCTCTCTCTCTCTCTCTCTCTCTCTCTCTCTCTCTCTCTCTCTCTCTCTCCCTCCCTCCCTCCCTCCCTCCCTCCCTCCCTCTCTCCCTCTCCCTCTCTCTCTCTCTCTCTCTCTCTCTCTCTCTCTCTCTCTCTCTCTCTCTCTCTCTCTCTCTCTCTCTCTCTCTCTCTCTCTCTCTCTCTCTCTCTCTCTCTCTCCCCTTAAGCGAGACCCTTTGGACGACCCAGTCTGTCCTATGACAGTCCCAAACCCCACAATGTTCCACGTGTGATAGCTTGACCTCTTACTTCGTACAAATAGAAACGTAAACAGACTTTATCTTTTATAGACTTTGTTAAACCAGTTCTAACTGGAAAGGATTTTGGAGAGTCCCTATGCAAGGTTATATTTTCTGACCCCCCCCCTCCTTTTTTAATATAAATGACGTCAGAGCCAGCTGTGACGTCACAGTTGGCTCCGAGCGAGGAGAGAACACAACATATGAGGACACAATGTTGCCACGTCTCCTTCTGTATGTTGCTGAGGCCTTCACACACACACACACACAAGGGTGTGTGTGTGTGTGGGTCAAGCCATGCCCTCCCCAAACCCACCTTCCCATCCCCCCTTCCCTACTACCCCCCTCCTACTCCCCTGCCCCTTCTACCCCATTGCCTTCAATTCCATCTGCTCCATCCCAGCTTCCACTGCACCCCTCTTCCACTCTCCCCCAAACCCCACCCAACCCTTACCCCCCCTATGCACCTCCAGCCCACATTTAACCCCCTCACCTTGTGACCCCCTAACACCTTTCCCCATCTCCTTCTTCCCCTCTTCTACCCCAAAACCCCCACCTACCCCTGATTCCCCCCCCTAACTAATACACCCTCTCTTCCATTCCCAGCACACAGACTCCATTCTCCTCTCAGCCCTCTGCCCTCAATATCCCTCTCCACCCCAACCTCTCAACCTCTATCTGACTCTCAGTCTCACTCTACTTCTCAACCCCCTTATGCCATTCAGACCCTCCCTATCTTTCAGACCCATTATGCCCTTCCTACCCCTCTAGATGCCCAGATCCCATTCGCCTACCAGGCACTCCCAGGCACCCCCCAGACACCCCCACAGCCCCCATTCGCCCCCAGACACCCCCCAGTCCCCCCCCAGACACCCGGTAAAAGGTGGAAACTCTGGCACCAGAGTTTCCAAGAAGAGTCTCAAGGTTTGGTACACCAATGCTGATAGGGTATCCAATAAAGCAGAAGAGATAAAAGAAAGCATTAGTGAGGCAGACCCAGATATAGTGGCAATAGTGGAAACTAAAATAAATGGCATGATCTCGGATGCAATCTTTCCAGAGGGGTACCAGGTGATAAGAAAAGAAAGGACACAGAGACAGGGAGGAGAAGTGGCACTACTAATAAAGCGGAAATGGAAGTTTGATGAGCTGGAAAATCCGGGTACCAATGAAAGCACGAGCTTCATACATGGAACTCTGACAGTGGATGGGAAGAAGATTGTAATCTTGATACTCTACAATCCCCCACCAAACAGTAGAAGGCCCAGGCAGGAGTATGAGGACAGCAACAAGGCGTGTATAAATGAACTGCAGAGGGCAGCAACTATAGCGCATAGAATGAGAGCGAAGCTGCTGGTCATGGGGGACCTAAATCACGGAGAGATAGATTGGGAAACAAGGAATCCCCATGGCGTGGAGGAGCCCTGGGGAGCGAAGCTGGTAGACGTTATTGACCGGAATTTCCTAACACAGCATGTGAAGGCAAACACTACGAAAAGAGGAGGGAATACGCCCAGCCTATTAGACCTGATTTTCACCCAGAATGTAGCATTTGGAACATGAAATACCACTAGGAGCCAGTGACCATTATATCCTAGTCTTTGACTATATGATGGAACTTAAAATTGTGACCAAAGGACAAGAGGTCCGGGAAAGGAGAGTTGATTACAGAAAAGGGGACTACAGGAGGATAAGGGACTACCTGGGAGAAATGCAGTGGGAGGAAGAACTTAGAGGAAAAACAGTGCAAGGTATGATGAACCAAGTCATATTGAAATGCAAGGAGGCTGAAGAGAGATTTATTCTAACGGAAAAGGAAAAAAGCAGGAGGGAATATAATAACCCATGGTTTAATAGACAGTGTCAGGAAGCAAAAGTGTGAAGCAGGAGGGAGTGAAGGAAGTACAGAAGACAAAGGACAGAGGACAACAGGATTAGATGCAACAGAGCTAGGAATGATTACATTAACATAAGACGAGTGTCGGAAACAAATTATGAGAATGATATTGCAATCAAAGCGAAAAAAGCAACCTAAATTACTACATAGCCATAAAAGAAGGAAGATGTCGGTAAATGACCAAGTGACAGGACTTAGGAAAACTGTAGGGGCATATACAGAAAGCGACAAGGAAATCTGCGAGGTACTGAATGCCAGTTTCCATGGAGTGTTCACAACCGAGCCTGAGCAGCTCCCATTGTTACAAGAGATTACCCAAGATGAAAGACTATCAGATCTAGAGATGACAGCAGAGGAGGTAATGAAACAGTTGACAACACTGAATGCAACTCAAGCGGTTGGACCAGACAAAGTATCACCGTGGATACTAAAAGAGGCAGCGCAGGCTCTCAGCGTGCCTCTGGCAATGATCTTTAATGAGTCACTTAGGTCGGGAGAATTGCCCAGTTGCTGGAAGGAGGCAAATGTCGTACCGGTCTTCAAGAAAGGTGATAGGGAGGAGGCACTTAACTACATACCCGTATCACTGACAAGCATCCCCTGCAAAATACTGGAAAGAGTAATTAGGCTAAGACTTGTTGAGCACCTGGAGAGCATTGGGTTTATAAACAAGCACCAACATGGGTTCTGGACAGGGAAATCATGCCTAACAAACCTTTTAGAATTCTATGATAAAGTAACAAGGATAAGGCAGGACAGAGAAAGCTGGGCAGACTGCATATTTCGTGACTGCCAAAAGGCCCTTGATACAATACCGCACATGAGACTGCTATACAAACTTGAGAGGCAGGCAGGAGTAAGCGGAAAGGCCCTAGTATGGGTGAAGAACTACCTAACAGGAAGGAGCCAGAGGGTAATGGTAAGGGGCGAGAAGTCGGACTGGCGAACAGTAACAAGTGGAGTACCTCAAGGATCGGTGCTGGGACCAATCCTCTTTCTAATTTACGTAAATGATATGTTTACAGGAGTGGAATCCTACATGTCAATGTTTGCGGATGACGCAAAATTGATGAGAAGAATTGTGACAGATGAGGATTGTAGGATCCTCCAAGAGGACTTAAACAGGTTGCAGAGATGGTCAGGGAAATGGCTATTGGAGTTCAACACGAGTAAATGTAAAGTTATGGAAATGGGATCAGGCGATAGGCGACCAAAGGGACAGTACACAATGAAGGGGAACTGCCTACCTGTAACGATTCGAGAAAGAGACCTGGGAGTGGACATAACACCTAACCTAACTCCTGAGGCACATATAAATAGGATAACGACAGCAGCGTACTCTACACTGGTGAAAATTAGAACTTCATTCAGAAACCTAAGTGAGGAGGCTTTTAGGGCGCTTTACACTGCCCACGTGAGACCAGTCTTAGAGTATGCTGCGCCATCATGGAGCCCCCACCTGAAGAAACACATATAGAAACTGGAGAAGGTTCAGAGGTTTGCGACGAGGCTTGTCCCAGATTTACGAGGGATGGGATATGAAGAGCGTCTGAAGGAACTGAACCTTACGACACTAGAGAAAAGAAGGGAGAGAGGAGATATGATAGGGACATATAAAATACTCAGGGAATTGACAAAGTGGAAAGAGATGAAATGTTCACACGTAATAATAACAGAACGAGGGGACATGGGTGGAAACTGGAAACTCAGATGAGTCACAGAGATGTTAGGAAGTTTTCTTTAAACGTGAGAGTAGTGGAAAAATGGAATGCACTTGGGGAACAGGTTGTGAGCAAACAGCAAACTCTATTCATACTTTTTAAAATTAGGTATGATAGGGAAATGTGACCAGAGTCATTGCTGTAAACAACCGATGCCTGGAAAGGCGGGATCCAAGAATCAATGCTCGATCCTGCAAGCACAAATAGCTGAGTACAAATAGGTGAGTACACACACACACACACACACGCGCGCGCGCGCGCGCACACACACAGTATAGAGGGTATAGACTCATTCCTCTCAATGTTTGCTGACGACGCCAAAATTATGAGAAGGATTAAGACAGAGGAGGACAGCTTTAGGCTTCAAGAAGACCTGGACAAGCTGCAGGAATGGTCGAACAAATGGTTGTTAGAGTTTAACCCAAACAAATGTAATGTAATGAATATAGGGGTAGGAAGCAGGAGACCATATACAAGGTATCATTTGGGAGATGAAATACTTCAAGAGTCAGAGAGAGAGAAAGACCTGGGGGTTGATATCACGCCAGACCTCTCCCCTGAAGCTCATATCAAGAGGATAACATCAGCAGCATATGCCAGGTTGGCTAACTCAAGAACGGCCTTTAGAAACTTGTGTAAGGAAACTTTCAGAACATTATATGCCACATATGTCAGACCAATAATGGAATATGCGGCTCCAGCATGGAGTCCATATCTAGTCAAGCATAAGACTAAACTGGAAAAGGTTCAAAGGTTTGCCACCAGACTAATACCCGAGCTGAGAGGTATGAGCTACGAGGAGAGACTACGGGAATTAAACCTCACTTCGTTGGAAGACAGAAGAGTTAGGGGGGACATGATCACCACATTCAAGATTCTCAAGGGAATCGACAGGGTTGATAAAGAAAGGCTATTTAACACAAGGGGCACACGCACTAGGGGACACAGGTGGAAACTGAGTACCCAAATGAGCCACAGAGATATTAGAAAGAACTTTTTCAGTGTCGGAGTAGTTAACAGGTGCAATGCACTAGGAAGTGATGTGGTGGAGGCTGACTCCATACACAGTTTTAAATGTAGATTTGATAGAGCCCAGTAGGCTCAGGAATCTGTACACCAGTTGATTGACAGTTGAGAGGCGGGACCGAAGAGCCAAAGCTCAACCCCCACAAGCACAAATAGGTGAGTATAAATAGGAGAGTACACACACACACACACACACACACACACACACACACACACACACACACACACACACACACACACACACACACACACACACACACACACACACACACACACACACAGGAATAGGGAATGTATGAAAGCAAAGGTGCTGAACAAAAGGGCATGGAGGAACTTCCGTAATAACAGAACACCAGAAAGTAGAGATAGATACCAGAGAACCAGGAACGAGTATGTTAGTGTGAGAAGAGCAGCTGAGAAAAGGTATGAAAATGATATAGCAAATAAAGCCAAGACCGAACCAAAGCTACTACACAGTCACATCAGGAGGAAGACAACAGTGAAGGATCTGGTGATGAAACTTAGGGTGGGCGAGGACAGGTACACAGAGAATGACAAAGAGGTGTGTGAAGAACTCAACAAAAGGTTCCAGGAGGTCTTTACAATAGAACAGGGGGAAGTCACGGCGCTATGAGAGGTGGCAGCAAACCAGGTGACCTTGGAAAGGTTCGAAATTACAAGAGATGAGGTCAAGAAACACCTATTGGAGCTGGAAGTGAGAAAAGCTGTTGGGCCGGACGGAATCTCACCATGGGTATTGAAAGAGTGTGCAGGAGCACTTTGCTTGCCACTCTCCATAGTGTATAGTAGGTCACTGGAAACGGGGGACCTACCAGAAATATGGAAGACTGTTAATGTAGTCCCAATATACAAAAAGGGTGACAGACAAGAGGCACTGAACTACAGGCCAGTGTCCTTAACTTGTATACCATGCAAGATGATGGAGAAGATTGTGAGAAAAAATCTAGTAACACATCTGGAGAGAAGAGACTTCGTGACAACCCATCAACATGGGTTCAGGGAGGGTAAATCTTGCCTTACAGGCTTGATAGAATTCTACGATCTGGTGACAAAGATTAAGCAAGAAAGAGAAGGATGGGCGGACTGCATTTTTTTGGACTGTCGGAAAGCCTTTGACACAATACCCCATAAAAGGTTGATGCATAAGCTGGAGAAACAGGCAGAAGTAACTGGTAGGGCGCTCCAGTGGATAAGGGAGTACCTAAGCAATAGGAAACAGAGAGTTACAGTGAGGGGTGAGACCTCAGAAAGGCGTGAAGTCGCCAGTGGAGTCCCACAGGGCTCTGTGTTTGGACCTATCGTGTTTCTGATATACGTAAATGATCTCCCAGAGGGTATAGACTCATTCCTCTCAATGTTTGCTGACGACGCCAAAATTATGAGAAGGATTAAGACAGAGGAGGACAGCTTGAGGCTTCAAGAAGACCTGGACAAGCTGCAGGAATGGTCGAACAAATGGCTGTTAGAGTTTAACCCAAGCAAATGCAATGTAAGGAAGATAGGGGTAGGAAGCAGGAGACCAGATACAAGGTATCATTTGGGAGATGAGATACTTCAAGAGTCAGAGAGAGAGAAAGACTTGGGGGTTGATATCACGCCAGACCTGTCCCCTGAAGCTCATATTAAGAGGATAAACATCAGCAGCATATGCCAGGTTGGCTAACATAAGAACGGCCTTTAGAAACTTGTGTAAGGAATCTTTCAGAAAGTTATATACCACATATGTCAGACCAATCCTGGAGTATGCGGCTCCAGCATGGAGTCCATATCTAGTCAAGCATAAGACTAAACTGGAAAAGGTTCAAAGGTTTGCCACTAGACTAGTACCCGAACTGAGAGATATGAGCTACGAGGAGAGACTACGGGAATTAAACCTCACTTCGTTGGAAGACAGAAGAGTTAGGGGGGACATGATCACCACATTCAAGATTCTCAAGGGAATTGCCAGGGTTGATAAAGACAGTCTATTTAACACAAGGGGAACACGCACAATGGGACACAGGTGGAAACTGAGTGCCCAAATGAACCACAGAGATATTAGAAAGAACTTTTTTAGTGTCAGAGTGGTTGACAAATGGAATGCATTAGGAAGTAATGTGGTGGAGGCTGACTCCATACACAGTTTCAAGTGTAGATATGATAGAGCCCAATAGGCTCAGGAACCTGTACACCTGTTGATTGACGGTTGAGAGGCGGGACCAAAGAGCCAGAGCTCAACCCCCGCAAGCACAACTAGGTGAGTACAACTAGGTGAGTACAAACACACGGCTGAGCGGACAGCACGCTGGACAAGTAATCCTGTGGTCCCGGGTTCGATTCCCGGCGCCAGCGAGAAACAATGGGCAGAGTTTCTTTCACCCTAGGGCCTTGTTCAACCTGTCCTCTAAAAAATAACGTCGCTTTTTGCCGTTTTCCCGAATGGCCGAAAGTGGACGTAATTTGACAACGAAAAAAATGAAAAAATATTTGAGATTTTTTGTTTTTAACAACAGTTAGTTAAGGGTCCTCTGTTAGGTTAAGTGGGCAGGAAATTCTCATAAAGTTTCAACACGTTATGAAAAACGTTAATTGAAAATTTCCTCTCCTAACCTTTCCGAGTAAGCCGGACGACTCAAACAGAAAACGTGAGCCGATTTCATTTCAAATTACGTCCACTTTTTTAAGAGGACGGGTTATTTTTAAGAGGACGGGTTGTCCTGTTACCTAGCAGTAAACAGGTACCTGGGAGATAAACAGCTGTTACGGGCTGTTTCCTGGGGGGGGGGGCGGGGGAAGGGAGTGTGGAGGAGGAAAAAAATAGTAGTTAGTAACAGTTGATTGATTGACAAGTGAGAGGCGGGCCGATAGAGCAGAGCTCAACCCCCGCAAGCACAACTAGGTGAATACAACTAGTTGGAAATATACTATACACACACACACACTCACACGCACACACACTCACACACTCACACACACACTCACACGCACACTTAGGAAAGTGTAGAGTAATGAAATTAGGCGAAGGGAACAGAAGGCTGAATACAAGGTACCATCTTGGAGGTGAAATCCTACAAGAGTGAAATAGAGAGAAAGATCTGGAGGTTGATATCACACCGAACCTGTCCCCAGAGGCCCACATCAAAAGAATGTAATCAGGGGCATATGCTAGGTTGACCAACATAAGAACTGCCTTTAGAAACTTGTGTAAGGAATCGTTCAGGACCCTGTGCACCACCTATGCCAGACCAATCCTGGAATATGCAGCTCCAGCTTGGAGTCCATACTTAGTTAAACATAAGACAAAGTTAGAAAAGATTCAGTGGCATGCCTCCAGACTCGTTCCGGAACTGAGAGGTATGAGCTACGAGGAAAGGCTAAAGGAGCTGAACCTCACGTCCGTGGAAAACAGAAGAGTAAGTGGAGACATGATAATCACCTACAAAATTCTCAGGGGAACTGACAGGGCGGACAAAGACAAACTCTTTAGCACAGGTGGGACACGAACAAGGGTACACAAGTTTAACTTGAGTACCCAAATGAGCCACAGGGACGTTAGAAAGAACTTTTTCAGTGTCAGAGTAGATAACAGATGGAATGCATTAGGCAGTGATGTGGTGGAGGCTGACTCCATACACAGTTTCAAATGTAGATATGACAGGGCCCAGTAGGCTCAGGAACCTGTACACCAATTGATTGACAGTTGAGAGGCGGGACCAAAGAGCCAGAGCTCAACCCCCGCAAGCTCAACTAGGTGAGAATACAAACACACAGCTTCATACACTGCCCCCCCCCACCCCCCCGCCCCCCCCCCCCTCTTCCAATAATTAAACAAACAAAAAACTCATTTAAACACCCCAAACACACGGTGGAACTGTGATGTAAAACGCCAAATTGTCTCTAATTATTTTTTAAATAGTAGGTTAAAATTCTCTGGGAAACTGGCAGTTAATTTTGAGTTACCATGAACATTGGGAACATTATTTCCCAGTTCGAATCCTCCGGAGTTATTTGTGTGGTTGTGTGGTCGTTGGTCGTGTGGTTGTGTGGTCGTTGGTCGTGTGGTGTGTGGTTGGTCGTGTGGTTG
>NC_091154.1:24837567-24909933 GCF_040958095.1 Procambarus clarkii | reverse complement strand
ACACCGTATATGCTGCAATAACAATGCATCGCCACATATGGTGCACCAACAATGTAACACCATATATAATGTACTAACAATGCAACACCATATATGATGTGCCAACAATACATTACCATATATGTTGTACCAACAATGCAACACCTTATACGATGCAACAATATATATAATGTACTTACAATGCAGCACCATATATAATGTGCCAACAACATTATCTGGTACCAAAGACCATCTTATAAAATGGATATGCAAGCTACTATACCTACATTGTGGTACAAGTGATGTGTGAATTATGCAATTATTAACAATATAAACTTCAAGAAAATCAATATGCATTAAAGCAACTTAAATCCTTGTTGCATGGAACTCTTACAAAACGCTCCATAGTCCTCAGGAAGGATTAAATTTACGGCTGTTTGAATCCATTAATAATAAACCTCTAAGAATTTACTAACAGTGTCATTATATTTATATATAAAAAAAATAAGCAGCTCACTTTATTGTTCTATAAGAACAAGTGCATACCAACAGTAATATATAAATTGTATTTATATCACAAACTTGAAAACTCTCATGCTTATAAAGAAGGATTTGCAATGATCACCAGAAGAAGGTGTCAAACAATTATTCTTTAATTAAGGAAGGGGTAACTCGCGAATCTTTTCATACACGCACACACACTTAAACGGTCTCAACAACAGGTGAACGTAATTGGTCGTTACTGCGTCAACACACCAAAACTCCAAGGTTTGTACAGAGTAGAGCACACTCTGGCTATAGCGATAACCATCTTGTATTTTTTTTTTAATTATATATTATTTTCTGGTGGGGTAATTTGTGGAAGGCGAGTAACAAAACAGCTTGCAGTGGTGAAAGTTATACAGTGACATCAGTAGAAAAGTTATATGTTGACATCAATGCAACCGTTAAGTGCTGACATCAATGAGTAATATTAGTCTGCCTTTAATCTAGATAGTTTCTACCTGTTTAAGTAATTTTGTGAAATTGAATTTGGACCTTGGATGTCAGTGACAAATGATGTTTTCAATTAAAAGTGCAAGAGATAGTGTATTCAGCTCTTGAAATCCAATAGTGCATATGCCATTGTACAATAGAAGAATTTTAAGTATGACGGAACGTGACAGCTCATCGCGACTTCGTTTGTAAGTAACGAGAGCACTCCGAGGTCATGCTAACTAAACAACACTGCAAGTTTTATTCTCGTTTGAGTGATTATATGCGGCAACTGCGAACTTATCATAAGAACTGAACACCTAGATGCAGCCATTATTAGTGCAAGATGGGTTTTCAAAGCAGCAAAATAAAAAAGATATCAATAGCAACGCTGATGGCTATACAGCCTCGCGAACTTTAGGGTAATATAAACGATACAAAATATAATTGTTAACAATAACAAGCTGGTGAAAATTGGATTCGATGCACAATTTGGAAAGGAATTGCAATAGGCCTACTTTTGCATGAGGCCTAAGCTTAAACTCTGTTTATCGACTACAAGAACAAATCCACTTGCTCCCAGCGAATGTTGAGACTCAGGGGGCTTAATTATAGCAAAATGTAATTAACAAGTCTTAATTAACATTAAAATTTTAAAATCTTGTTAATTCAGTAAATCATGCAATTAAATATATTAGGAATTAGTGATAGTAAGACTATCCTAACTATTAACGAGAGAGCGTGTTGCATGCCACAATGAAAGACAGCCATTTGCTTATGATTGAAATTAAATGTAGATTCGATAATTTGAAATATAGTATGTAAACATACTTTCTGATACAGAGTATATATATATATATATATATATATATATATATATATATATATATATATATATATATATATATATATATATATATATATATATATATATATATATATATATATATATATATATATATATATATATAATTTATGGTTTGATAATAAAAATCTCTATCAAACAGCATTATATCGAAGCGTTGCAAAACACAACACTATGTCCAAGGCAGTTACGGGAACATTTGGAAATTATCCAAAACGGAGGCACTTTATCTTCCATCCCATTGTACATGCCATATGAAAGTCTTGGCATTGATCATTCTGCCTGATCAGAAAAAGTCATAATCTGTGACAGTGAAAAAGTTTGCTGTTAAAAAAATGCTAAAGGAAACTGTCATGTATGAGAGTTAGATAGGCTGTAAATGTCAATGACTAGGAACTCATGAAGGCATTGTTAAACTTTCCAATTAATAAGTCTTAAACTTTCTGAATAATAAGCCTTTGACTCCATAATGCCATGCCCGTTTCGGATAACATATGTTCCCATATCACATTGTAAAGAGAAAAGGCTTTTGCGACCATTTTAAATGGTGTTATTCTTAGCGTCTACACTTTATCTGCTATTCTTAATTTTTTAAATAGGCCTGCATAGAATTCCAGCAATGATTGCTACCTTTAATATATCTGCTACTTCATCTCCCTCTAACCTAGAGTTACATAAACAGCACTTTTTTATATTGAATTAATGAGTTCCACATTGCTTATCTTTGCTGACATATTTTTCATTTACACTTATATTCAAATTCTGAATATTTTCCTAAGCATCTGAAGAATACTGAATTAAGATTCAACGATACAAAATTTGAGCTTTTTTAGTTAAATATTTGATGAAAGTCAGTGCACGTTTTTCTAGCAAATTAATTAAACGTCCTTTGTTTTGATAATTGACAAGTACGCAATGATAATTGATAATTAATTTGTTTTGTTAACAGTGAGTCACAAACGCCTGAGTCACTCCCATTATTCAGGATATACATTTAACTATTAAAGGAAGGAGAACTCATTTGAAGATTCATTATTTTCTAGAGATGAGGATGGCTGGAGTGGCAGGTGGTTGCATCTTGAGAAGATCACAGGTGTTCAGGACAGGTGTTCAGCACAGATGTTCAGTATAGGTTTTCAGACCAGGGGCGCAGTTATCTTACATAATCACGCAGAAAGGAGTTTTAGGTGCTGATTCCTGAAAATAAAGACGAAGTAAAAGAGAGGAGGAGGAAATTATTGGAAATTATTGCTTGCCACCTATATTTGCTCCTAGGCAATTTTTTGGACATTTGAAGAGGAGGGTCTTTATAATGGGTTTATTAACCATAATGAATATTGAACTAAAAAAAACTCTGTGACCACTCGTATGAAGTAATTCATTTATAAAGTTGCATAGTTTGCTCTGCTCTTATCCAATAGTTAGTTATTATTATCCAATAATAGGCCACGCAATAGTTCAATACGGTAGTAGATTGTGTCTATATTCTCAAATTGGCAGAGGATACCTCTCGGAGTATACTTCCTTGAGAGAATAGTTTTGGTTTGGTGTTGGTCTTCAGGCCTCTCACCATCTGGAAGGTTATTAAGACCAACACAACAGTTTACTGACCAACCAACAAATTTGGTGTTAGGCTTAAGCCAATCGACCATGGAGGGTTATTAAGAGCAACACAATAGTTTTCTGACCAACCAGCAAGTTTTGTGTTGAGCATAAGGCCTATCAACCTTTGGAGGGTTATTAAGGCCACCACAATACCTTACTGACCAACTAACAAGTTTGGTGTTGGGTTTAAGGTTTATCAATCTCTGAAGGGTTATTAAATCTATCACAACAGCTTACTGACCAATTAGCAAGTTTGGTGTTTGAGCATAAGGCCTGTCAACCTCTGGAGAGTTATTAATGCCACCACAATAGTTTACTGACCAACCAGCAAGTTTGGAATTGAGTTAATGCCAATCAACCTCTGGAGGGTTATTAAGGTCACCACAACAGCTTTCTGACCAACCAGCAAGTTTGATGTTGGGCTTAAAGCCCATCGACCTCTGAATGGTTATTAAGGCCACCACAACTGGAGCGTTATTAGGGTCACCTCAATAGCTTACTGATCATCTAACAAGTATACTCTAGTCAATAACTGTGTTATAAACTAAAGTTAACTCTCAGATACATTAGCCAAGAAATGGGGCAGACCTCAGAGTGGATATACATTAGTTCATGCTCGATGACCGCTTGGAAGCCTCGCTATTTATGGCAGAATCATTGGTCTTGTGATCAAATATTTGAATATTAATATCAAACGAGTGGATTACAAATTAGTATAATGTGCTGGTTAGTATGATAAGGACTTGAAGTGGCTTTTTTCTATAAGTTATGCTAAACAAAACAAGCGGTGCTATCTACTTCACAGTCACCAGTCTTTTGAACACAGTCAAACTTACTGAAAAGCAGAAGCAAAACATGAAATAGCAAAGAGGTAAAATAAATTAAGATTTAAAATGACACTCTAATCAGGAGAGTTATCCATACATTCCGAGCCCTCCCGCCATACACAACAGTTATCTAAAACCGCTCACACCTGTCTAATGGTCAGAACTATACTGCGAGGCCAACACCTGATGCAAATGAACTAATCAATACTTGTTATTATCAATACAAATATAATCAGCCATTAGCAAGTTATCAAACCTTGAGTAATAATTCTCAGGTCAAGTAGGAGGCTAATGGGTCAATATTTGACTTGCTGGGCATTGTGTATCTCTTGTATTAGTCGACTGTTGTGGCTTGTATCCAAAGGAGTGGTAAAATGTTCAACAGATTCAACGGTTTCAAGCACAACAGGCTACAATGTAGGTGTGAGAACAGGAGATGCTTTTTCACCCACAAGGCCTCACTACCCATGGAATTGCCTACCTGGCGAAGCCGTAACTGACAAAACTGTGCTGCAAAATATAACTGGAAAAGATCGTTATGGCAAATGGGGGACCTTCGACAAGCTGCCGGCTTCTTGTCTTCGTTGAGGCCACTAGGGTTAGTGGCCCTCTGGTATATATTCGAGATATGCAGCAGTTTCCCATAGACGCCGCCAGGCTCAGTACGAGGAGAAAATAGCCAGAAGGCTGAAACAAATGTTAGCTTTGTAATTCTATTTTTAACTAACTTTAATTTAAGTAAATGTAATTTATCTAGTTCTTATGTGCATATAAATCTATATAGTTGGTTATGTATTTCTGTTGTGTATATAGAGCTCACCAAATGTAGACAATCAGCTCGTCCTTTCCAGCGTTTACGACACAACTAACCTGATGCACTAAATTGCCCAAAGCTAACCTAACCGGATTAAAAGTAGAAAACGAAAGGCCTCATCAATTTTGCGAGCTGCTGTGATTTTTAGTACGCCAGCTTTACGTCGCAGGGGGATTTATACGTCAAAATGTGATGCGGTGTTAGAGAGGCCGGGCTGAAACAGTCCGTAGGGCCGGACTGGAAAGTCCGTAGGAGTACCTAATTCAACAGGCAGGGGTACATGATCCCAGCTTTACGGTCTGCGCCATCAAATGGGTCTCTCTCTCTCGCAGGACCAGCACCCCATCCACCATCTTCTGAAGCACATAAGAAATCCAGCTGGGATCACTCCATTGCCGACCAAGAAGCTGCGACATGCTTAGAAACTGGGACAACACCACATGGCACTGTCCGATTTAGAGCTGTAGCAGCTCCCCATGCAGGTGACTTCCTTTTAGCAACCCCAATGTCAGCAATCGGCACACGTCTCACACCGCAGGCCCTCCGAAATGCTGTGGCTCTCTGCCTCGTTGCCCCCAATCCACACTGAATACAGGTGTATTTGTGGCGAGGCAGAGGCCGACAGGTACGGACGGCATGGCCTTCTCTGCCAAAGGGCAGGAGTATGACATGCAAGACACGGCGAAGTTAATGACATTATTAGGAGAAACCTTACTACAGCCGGTTGTCCAGCAGAGAGAGAGCCCCGTTACTTTATGCCCTGAACTCTGATGAGCCTGTCGGTCGCCCAGACGGGATCATGGTGAACCCCTGGAAGAATGGTAAACAGATGGTGTGGGACTACACTTGCGTTTCAACTTTAGCCAACACCTATTATGACTTCAGTGCTGCACAGGCAGGAGGGACTGCCAAACACCAGGATGCAGCCAAGACGCATAAATACAGAGATCTTGACACTTGGTGCCTGGGGGTAAAAGTGCTGCTAGTTTTTTTAAGGAGCTGGGTGTTACGGTATCGACACCATCGTCGGAGTGTGGCGTGGCAATTACAGCGCCATCTATGAGTCTGCACTCAAACTCCTCTGATATTGGACACTCCGTGGACAACGCCATCTATTGGTGGTGGCGTGACAGCGACAAATGGCTCTGGTTTCCTGCCCCAGTTAGCAAGAGAGGTCGACGTGGATGACCTCTGGTGGAGGGTGTGTCATGATCAACGCCATCTGTTGTAGCTACAGTGCATAATGTCAACTCCCAGGTGAATGAGTGTTACCTCATGGTTTTCCCAGTGTACCATCCATCTAACCGATGACGTTTTGTGTCAACAGAAGTGACGTGTGGAGGCAGTTGTACTGAGGAAGGCAGTTTACCTTGGGCAGTTCATGTACTTTCAGCTTGGTCCTGGAAGAAGACTGAGTGAGCCACCGTCTATCTAAGCAGTGTGTTAGCTGCTAAATTACGCAGTGTTGATAGAAATCGACGAACCCGGGATTGGCTTTGTGTAACGAACGACAGTGAGGTGCCTATTGTGAAGCGCTGCTAGTAGGCTGCTAGAGGCTTCTTCCAGGGGTTAACTACCCATGTATATGGTTGTTTGTGACCCCCTGTCAGCGTGTTCTGACAGGGATCAGAGGACAGAAGTCCTCTGCAAGTGGGTTGCTGGCGAGCGAAAGTGGGGTGTAAGCACCTAGTGTGACTGTCGGTGGACTGGCCCACGTAAATGGTGAACTCGCCAGCGTTTGTTAGTACACGTGCTCAAGGTACTGGACGGTGGAAACACTGGAGCTGGTGAACACTGCCAACGTAGTAGTGTCCTGAGTAAAAGTGCCACTATTGTATATACGTGTAGTCATAATCAATTTAATCTAAGATATTTTTTATTGGGGAAGGTAATTATAGAAAAGAATAGTGTATTGTTTATCCCCCCTCTTACTCTTTATTACACTTTATTGCCATTTCTTGAAAGCCTACTATTGACTTGGGGGTTGGATACTATAAGAGGTTACAACATCAAGAACCCGGTTACTGGTCCATAGTGGCCGTAACATTGGGGTCCAAGCTAATTGAAACAACTAGAGACCCTAGAGCCGTCATTTTTTATCTTTCAGCGCCTTAGTGTGGCGATCCAGAGAGAAAATGTTCACTACATGGATGGTTCCTGCCCGTCATCTGAAGAGCTGGAAAAGCTCTACAACTTGTGAAAAGTATCATCACAGAAAAGTATATATATGCAAAAAGAATAGGGGCGACAGAAGAAAATATAAAAGTGTTCAGTGAGGATTCACAAGCTCTTCTCTGAGTACTCTTTATTTTCTTCTCCAAGGTTATGAGTCCCTACACTTGCGCCTCAGTACAGGTGATACCACTGGGGGGTACCCCTATATTATATTTATATATATAAGTAACGACTCATCTTTACTGAGTCCTATATACCTGGCTTTGTGAGCACCTATGCGTTTTTGTTCTCGTATTGGCATCCTTGGTGATATTTAGCGCCCTCTGATTATTTTGCGTATTTGATGGTGCTACATAGCCTTCCCGGTTTGGTGCCTTCTTTTGATAATTACTTACTTACTTTGTGAGCACCTTTACTGTCATATATACCTGGCTTTAATACGTGGGAATATTTGCGTGGCGTATTGGACCACCAAGTGTGCCATTCTGTGGGTCTCTAGTCTGGGTTAACGGCTTTTTTTAAATGAGAAATTTATTTGTTTTGTAAACTATTTGGTCTCAAGCCGATACATGAAACTGTTTAACATATTCTTGTTTATGTTTTCTGAATAAATCATTTAATATTTGCATGTAAAACAGAGATACAACTGAGCTATTATTTCTAAAACAGAGATACAACTGATTTGTCTCATGTCTTGGAGAACTGGGCACAGTTCTATGAACAGTTGCGCAACTGTTACAGCTCGTTCTAATATAATTGTAAATATATATATTATTAAACACCTGATGCCTTTGTTCACCTAGCAGTAAATAGGTACCTAGGAGTTAGCCAGCTGTTGTGAAATTGCATCCAGGGGAAAGATTCTTCATTTTGAAGGCTGACCTTAATAGATGTAACTGACTTCATCTTCCTGGCAATGGTGAACGGAGTGCTTCTCAAACTCCACCCAGCAAGTTAAACTACAGGACCCAGTAGTTCTCACCGTCCTGCCCTCCCAGCGCCTAGGCTTACCCCTCTCTCACGCCCATCCTCTCTCCCATCCACGCTGAATCATTAATTCTCTCACACACTTACACACTACCTCCTCACTCTCTTCCTCAAGCCCCTGGGCTGCCAACTCCTGTCATCTTTGCGCCAGGGTTGACACCATGGGCGGGCGCACTGGCTTGTTGTCCAGGATTCGTTCCAGTTCCGCTAGATGCTCTGGCTTCAGCTTGGGCACTACCTGGAACCACAGCCTCGAATGAGTGTGTTTCTAGAGGGAGCTAATTCCTGGAACAACTGTCAGAGTGGTTATGGAACCAGATTCTAAAGGGTGCTGTCATGAATAACATTGTCAAGAGAATAAGTAATTATCAGAAGAATCAAGAACATATGTAATTATTAGATGAATCAAGAAAATATATTATCAAAAGAATCAAATATGAAATTATCAGAAAAATCAAGAAAATGTAATTATCAAAATCAACAAATAATTATGAAAGAAATCAAGAAATAAGAAAATTATCAAGAGTAGCAACATGCAAGTAATTATGACAGGAGATAAAATAAATTCAAAAGAATAGAAAAGTCAGAGGAATCAAGAAATGTTACAAGAATCAAGAAATATCACATGAAACAAGAAAAAAAGTAAATAAAATCAAATTGTTTATTTAGGTAAAAGTACATACATAGAAGATGAGTTACAAACATAATGTTGGATTTATAGATAGAGGTAGTACATACAATACCTAAAGCCACTAATACGCACAGCGTTTCGGGTAAGGTGTGGGAAAAAACACTTAATTAGTATTAGGCTTAATCTGAGATAAAAGAATAAATTGTGTAGAAAAGGGAAAAACGGGGGGGGGGGGGGACATAGCAGAAATCAATTATACAACTTGGACAACAAACAGTATTGTTTGAAAATAGCAAGACATGGGTTGACATTTAGGGGGTAAGGTAGGTTACATAGAGTTTATTTGGCAGTATACCTAGTTTTTCTCTTAAACTGGTTGAGTGAGGTACAGCCTTTGGCATGATTGGGAAGGTCATTCCACATTCATGGGCCCTTGATTTTTAGAGTTTGGTTAAGGCGGAATCTTGGAATATCAAATAGGTATTTGTTTCTGGTGTGGTGCCTATGGGTTCTGTTACAACCTTCTAAGAAGTGTTTAAGGTCAGGATTGACATTACAGTTCAAAGTTTCAAATATATTAGAGTTCACATGAGAGGACGTGCAGTGACTTAATATCTAACATATTAAAAAATTTAAGTAGGGGTACCGAGTGCTGTCTGGGGGCCAGTGTTTGATATTGTTCTAATAGCAGCTTTGTGTTGAGTAATTAGAGGACGTACATGATTTTGGGCAGTAGAACCCCAAGCACAAATACCATACTTGAGATAACGATAGATGAGAGAGTAATAGAGCGTCACCAGGGCAGGGCGTGGTACATAATATCTGATCTTAGAAAGAATACCAACAGTTTTAGAACAATTTTTTGCTATATTTAGAATGTGTCCCTGGAAATTCAGCTTGGTATCGATGAGAACACCAAGGAATTTACCATCTACTTTGTTATTAATTTGGATATTGTTTATTCTTAGATTAATGTGACCTGAGGATTTATTACCAAACAAAATATAGAAAGTTTTGTCAATGCGAAGGGGGAGTTTGTTAGCAGTTAAACAAAGATGGACTTTATTTAGTTCAGTGTTCACTGTGATATTTAAAGCAAGAGGGTCAAGACTGGAGAAAATGAAGGTTGTGTCATCAGCTAATAAAATTGGTTTGAGATGTTGAGAGGCGTGAGAAAAGTCATTAATGTAGATGAGAAAGAGGACCAAGTATGCTGTCCTGTGGAACACAAATGTTGATGGGTAGGGTGGGAGAAATGGAATTATTCACAGTAACATACTGGAGCCTGTCAGTAAGGTAAGGCTGTAGGAGCTGGAGGGAGTGACTTCTGATTCCATAATGATGTAATTTAAGAAAAAGGTTTTGGTGGATGACGGTGTCAAAAGCCTTATGTAGGTCAACAATTAACTAAACAGGGAACTCATTTTTAAATTTATAAATTAAATATAAATTAAGAAATCTCACAGGAATCAAGAAATATTACAAGAACCAAGAAACATCACAAGAACCAAGAAACATCACAAGAACCAAGAAATATCACAAGAACCAAGAAATATCACAAGAACCAAGAAATATCACAATAATCAAGAAATATCACAGGAATCGAGAAATATCACATGAATCAAGAAACATTAAAAGAGTCAAGAAATATCTCAAGAACCAAGAAATATCTCATGTATCAAGAAATATCACATGAATCAAGAAATATCACAACAACTAAGACTATTACAAGAATAAAAAAAATATCAAAAGAATCAAGAAATATCAAAAGAACCAAGAAATATCAAAAGATCAAGAAATACGACAAGAACCAAGAAATATCCTAATAACCCAGAAATATCACAATAATAAAAAAATATCACAATAACCCAGAAATATCACAATAATCAAGAAATATCACAAGAGCCAAGAAATATCACAGGAATTAAGAAATATCACAAGAATCAAGAAATATTTCAGGAATCAAGAAATATCACAATAATCAAGAAATATCACAGGAATCAAGAAACATTAAAAGAATCAAGAAATATCTCAAGAACCAAGAAATATCTCATGTATCAAGAAATATCACAGTAACCAAGATATATCACAATAATCAAGAATTATCACAAGAATATCACAAATCAAGAATTACTCACAAGATTCAAAAATACCACAAAAAACATCACAAGAATCAAGAATTATCACAAGATCTAAGAAAAACCACAATAATCAAGACAATCACTACAACCAAGATATTTCACAAGAACCAAGAAATACCACAAGTATCAAGAAATATCACAAGTATCAGGAGAATCAGGAGGAGAATGATGAGAGAAGGGATGAAGGCGTCACCTGCAGGGAGTTGATGTTCTCCAGGAGCTGGTCGACAGTGGCGGCGCCTATAAGAACGCAGTGTAAGTTGTCGTTCTTGAGGCTCCAAGCCACTGAGAGCTGGGTTAGTGTACAGCCCAGTCTCTCAGCCAGCTGGGCCAGATCCCTAAGCCGCGCTTGCTGCTTCCTTCCATCATCTGAGCCGGCTTTATCCTTAAGCCAGGTGTACCCCTGAGGCATCAGTAAAATTATATATTAGGAGTAGAATTACACAGAGGCCAGTATATATTCAACTGGTATACTATGCTTTCTGGTGTGTTATTATACACTCTAGAGCAGCACCTAATGACTCAAGTATACTTGATTGCTTTGGTATTGGGCTTAAGGACTTATCAATCTCTGGAGGGTTAGTAAGGCCACCACAACAGCTTACTGACCAGTAGCAAGTATACTTTAGTCCGGGAACATTGTCCATGACTACAGTATACTCGGTGTATATTCTTAGTACACCTGTTGGTTTGTCATTTGGTGTTGGTGTTAAAACTTCTATACTCCATAAGGATATTAAATATAGTGTAACTTACTGAACAACCAACAAAGTATACTTCAGTGATAAGAATACAGCAAAAGAGCCCAAAGTACTCTTCCAGGGCTCAAAATGCTACATAAAAGCCCAAAGTACTCTACCACGACTCAAAATGTTACATAAAATCCCAAGGAACTCTCCCACGACTCAAAATGTTACATGAAAGCCCAAAGTAGTCTCCAAAGGCTAAGAAAGGTTCATAAAAGCCCAAAGCACTCTCCCAAGATTCAACATGCATTTAAAAAGATGAAGTTCACTGAACTTCCTTAAGAATGAACTAAAAACTAGCAATTTTTACGTGCAAATCAATCCTTAAGAAATAATAACATTTTCCCAAATGAGTGATTATGAGAACAGTCGAGTAGAAAAATGAGTCGATGCTATTGTTCATAATTTACCATGCATCATACATCATACATTTAACACTAACGTTATCAGTATTAAGCTTTTTGGTAAGCATAAGCTGACCGGAAGCGTGATCGTCGCATATAAAGCTTTTTGGGAGCATAAGCCGACCTGAGGCGTGTTCGTTGTCAAATCTTTCAGGAAGCAGGTTTTGGTCTGTGTCAGCTGCAGCAAGCAGGTCGTGGAGTGTCAGCTGCAGCAAGCAGGTCGTGGAGGTCAGCTGCAGCAAGCAGGTCGTGGTGTGTCAGCTGCAGCAAGCAGGTCGTGGTGTGTCAGCTGCAGCAAGCAGGTCGTCGAGTGTCAGCTGCAGCAAGCAGGTCGTGGAGTGTCAGCTGCAGCAAGCAGGTCGTGGAGTGTCAGCTGCAGCAAGCAGGTCGTGGTGTGTCAGCTGCAGCAAGCAGGTCGTGGAGTGTCATCTGCAGCAAGCAGGTCGTGGTGTGTCAGCTGCAGCAAGCAGGTCATGGTGTGTCAGCTGCAGCAAGCAGGTCGTCGAGTGTCAGCTGCAGCAAGCAGGTCGTGGTGTGTCAGCTGCAGCAAGCAGGTCGTGGAGTGTCAGCTGCAGCAAGCAGGTCGTGGTGTGTCAGCTGCAGCAAGCAGGTCGTGGAGTGTCATCTGCAGCAAGCAGGTCGTGGGGTGTCAGCTGCAGCAAGCAGGTCGTGGTGTGTCAGCTGCAGCAAGCAGGTCGTGGTGTGTCAGCTGCAGCAAGCAGGTCGTCGAGTGTCAGCTGCAGCAAGCAGGTCGTGGTGTGTCAGCTGCAGCAAGCAGGTCGTGGTGTGTCAGCTGCAGCAAGCAGGTCGTGGTGTGTCAGCTGCAGCAAGCAGGTCGTGGTGTGTCAGCTGCAGCAAGCAGGTCGTCGAGTGTCAGCTGCAGCAAGCAGGTCGTGGAGTGTCAGCTGCAGCAAGCAGGTCGCGGTGTGTCAGCTGCAGCAAGCAGGTCGTGGAGTGTCATCTGCAGCAAGCAGGTCGTGGTGTGTCAGCTGCAGCAGGCAGGTCGTGGGGTGTCAGCTGCAGCAAGAAGGTCGTGGTGTGTCAGCTGCAGCAAGCAGGTCGTCGAGTGTCAGCTGCAGCAAGCAGGTCGTGGTGTGTCAGCTGCAGCATGAAGGTCGTGGAGTGTCAGCTGCAGCAAGCAGGTCGTGGTGTGTCAGCTGCAGCAAGCAGGTCGTGGTGTGTCAGCTGCAGCATGAAGGTCGTGGAGTGTCAGCTGCAGCAAGCAGGTCGTGGTGTGTCAGCTGCAGCAAGCAGGTCGTGGGGTGTCAACTGCAGCAAGCAGGCCGTGGAGTGTCAGCTGCAGCAAGCAGGTCATGGTGTGTCAGCTGCAGCAAGCAGGTCGTGGTGTGTCAGCTGCAGCAAGCAGGTCATGGTGTGTCAGCTGCAGCAAGCAGGTTGTGGAGTGTCAGCTGCAGCAAGCAGGTCGTGGGGTGTCAGCTGCAGCAAGCAGGTCGTGGGGCGTCAGCTGCAGCAAGCAGGTCGTGGAGTGTCAGCTGCAGCAAGCAGGTCGTGGAGTGTCAGCTGCAGCAAGCAGGTCGTGGAGTGTCAGCTGCAGCAAGCAGGTCGTGGTGTGTCAGCTGCAGCAGGCAGGTCGTGGGGTGTCAGCTGCAGCAAGCAGGTCGTGGTGTGTCAGCTGCAGCAAGCAGGTCGTGGAGTGTCAGCTGCAGCAAGCAGGTCGTGGAGTGTCAGCTGCAGCAAGCAGGTCGTGGTGTGTCAGCTGCAGCAGGCAGGTCGTGGGGTGTCAGCTGCAGCAAGCAGGTCGTGGTGTGTCAGCTGCAGCAAGCAGGTCGTGGAGAGTCAGCTGCAGCAAGCAGGTCGTGGAGTGTCAGCTGCAGCAAGCAGGTCGTGGAGTGTCAGCTGCAGCAAGCAGGTCGTGGTGTGTCAGCTGCAGCAGGCAGGTCGTGGGGTGTCAGCTGCAGCAAGCAGGTCGTGGTGTGTCAGCTGCAGCAAGCAGGTCGTGGAGTGTCAGCTGCAGCAAGCAGGTCGTGGAGTGTCAGCTGCAGCAAGCAGGTCATGGTGTGTCAGCTGCAGGAAGCAGGTCATAATGTGTCAGCTGCAGCAAGCAGGTCGTGGTGTGTCAGCTGCAGCAAGCAGGTCATGGTGTGTCAGCTGCAGGAAGCAGGTCATGGTGTGTCAGCTGCAGCAAGCAGGTCGTGGAGTGTCAGCTGCAGCAAGCAGGTCGTGGAGTGTCAGCTGCAGCAAGCACGTCATGGTGTGTCAGCTGCAGGAAGCAGGTCATGGTGTGTCAGCTGCAGCATGAAGGTCGTGGTGTGACAGCTGCAGCAAGCAGGTCATGGTGTGTCAGCTGCAGCAAGCAGGTCATGGTGTGTCAGCTGCAGGAAGCAGGTCATGGTGTGTCAGCTGCAGCAAGCAGGTCATGGTGTGTCAGCTGCAGCATGAAGGTCGTGGTGTGACAGCTGCAGCAAGCAGGTCTTAGTGTGACAGCTGTGGCCTACCTGGTCCTTAACGTTGCCTGCTGCCTGGGTCTCATCTTCATTCCAACTTATGGAGGAGGTGTACTTTTTCTGCAGGAGGAGAAGGTGGTACTGAGCATGCAAAGATGTTGCACATGTTCTCTATGCACAAGATAGCAACACCGTGGCAAGGTGCAAAATATCTGCGTGCTGCTATCTGTGGCACAAGGACATGATATCCCTGTAAACACACAACGGAACTTCAACGTTTTTCAAAACGTTAATACAATTATTTCAGCTTGCAACGAAGTGAAGACAATAACACTGGTTGAACTGTGTGTTTGCAGGGATGTGGCAAGAGACCCGCTGTCTAGGGGCGGTGTTGTAAGTGCCCAAGGGGCACAGGAGATATCCTGGGCAGCAAACAGCCATCAACAAACTGCTGTAGCAAGATGGTGAGTTTATAGTCGCCTGCTACTACAGGAGCGTTCTATGGGGTCCCACTGACCACCACAAGCAAACCAAAAGACCGGATTTAGATCTCCTTTATCGCGCGGTGTCGAATTGTTTGCTAAGCTAACTTTTCATGTATTTGGCTAAGATATCAAGACCATCTTACCATCATTCTAAGTTCAATTTAAAGAACTACTTTTCATAATTGTAAAAAGGTGTGAATTCACATACCCGAATCTAGCCTTGAGACTTTCCTGAATGCTTTTTATGTAGTCCAGCGCCTATTCCTAAAGGGATAGCATCATTCCAGAGGGTTTAGAGTCCAAGTATTATTGTTCCCAGATGGATGGTAAATATAGTGGACATTATAACAAGTAGCTTAGACATTCAGGTAAAGCTTTCCACCACCGCCCACGGGATGGGTATAGCGTGCATAGTAAAGAAAAGTCACCTGTTAGTCGACAGTGAAGGACTACGGAGTACAATGCCATCTTTTACCCTTAAATCATGTCAATTCCCAAATAATTTGGTAAAAGAGATTTTTGTGATTGTCTTTTATGTGCAAACGAGGTTCTCAACAGGAAAGAATTTATATATAAAATAAGGAACCAGCTTTAGAGCCACATAATTTCATGTTATTTAAATTCTGGGATTAATCTAAAACACGATATGTTGTTTAGATAATAGCTATCCCTTAAGCTTACATTTTTTGTTTTCATCAGCTTCAGAGAAAATGAAATGTAATATTGGTAACTAAAAAGAACTTAGTTGAGGCAGGAACTAGTTTTAGCTTTCGCTTCACATAGCAGATCTTAAGCGTTATTTTACAAGTTTTACCTTTAATACTACTATCCAATCAGAGAAAATAATTAGGATTAGTTTTTAATCAGTGATTATTAACGAGATTATACAATCTCGTTCCTAATCACTGTTAGACTAAAAGTTCATAATTGGTACCCAGTCAATCCTCCCTGCGCTTGGCTGGAACCAAACTGAAATCGGTATTGGTGTCAGGCGCAATGATGTAACTATACCCCAAAATGTTACAACCAATACATTTTTACCGGAATTTATATAGGCACCATCTCTCTAGTGGCTTAAACATGGACGGCATGCCGGCGGCTTGTCAAATTTCCTCACCATTTTACCAAATAAGTTTTTTACAACTAGATTTTGATCCCTAATACAAATATTCATGAACACTTCAGTGGAAATAAACATTCCATTCACTTGGGCTCTAGGAAACTCGAACCTCGGATCCCACGCCTGTCAGGCCGAAGCTCTATCGACCGAGCTATTGAGTAGGCTTAATAAAGAATAAATTCCAGAAAGGTGGGTTCACTGAACCGTAAGTCTTGTCATTTACGCCTTCTGCGGGTAGGCGGTTCCAAGGGTTTATAACCCTGGGAATAATAGTAGCGTAGTGAAGAGGATACCGCGCTCACCGACTCGCGCACAGCGTCGACCCGAGATCGAATCCTGGCCGGGGAGGAGTGACTGGGATCCAGTCCATAAAAACATATAAATTTGGGTACAATGTCTGAGGGTGGAGAGATAAAAAGGATTTGTTGGTGTGAGGTTTGAGGCAACATACTTCCTTATACAACTGGTTCACTTCATACAAAACATACCCTTATACAGTGAACCCATATGCAGTGGAACCGCTGCATCCAATAAGGATCATTATACAATGGATCCACATTATACAATAGGGACTCCTTATACAATGGAGCCACCGTATACAATAGTACAATAGAGCACCTTTTTGTAATTAAGCCACCTTAAACAATAGCGTTCCCTTATACAATGGAGTCACCTTATGCAATAGAGCCCTCTTATACAATAGGATCCTGCTTATACAATAGAGTCCCCTTATACAATAGGGTCTCAGTATAATGTAGGCTCACCTTACATAAGAGGGATCCCTTATACAATGGGGCCCCCATATACAATGGAGCCACCTAATACAACTGGTACTTTCTGGTGGTCCATCGCTACATGTTGGTACTTTCTGGTGGTCCATCACTACATATTGGTACTTTCTAGTGGTCCATCACTACAAGTTGGTACTTTCTAGTGGTCCATCACTACATATTGGTATTTTCTAATGATCCATCACTACATATTGGTACTTTCTGTTGGTCCATCACTAAATAGTTGTACTTTCTAGTGGTCCATCACTACATATTGGTACTTTCTAGTGGTCCATCACTATATATTGGTATTTTCTAATGATCCATCACTACATATTGGTACTTTCTGTTGGTCCATCACTAAATAGTTGTACTTTCTAGTGGTCCATCACTACATATTGGTACTTTCTAGTGGTCCATCACTACATATTGGTACTTTCTAGTGGTCCATCACTACATTTTGCCACTTTCTGGTAGTCCATCACAACATATTGGTACTTTCTGTTGGTCCATCACAACATATTGGTACTTTCTGGTGGTCCATCACAACATATAGGTACTTTCTCGTTGTCCATCACTACATATTGGTACTTTCTGGTGGTTCATCACAACATATTGGAGCATTTCGGTGGTTTATCACTACATATTGGAACTTTCTCGTTGTCCATCACTACATATTGGTACTTTCTGGTGGTCCATCGCTTCATATTTGTACTTTCTTGGGGTCCATTACTATATATTGGTACTTTCTGGTGGTCCATCACTAAATATTGGTACTTTCTGGTGGTCCATCACTAAATATTGGTACTTTCTGGTGGTCCATCGCTTCACATTGGCACTTTCTGGTGGTTTTACATGAAAACATACTTAGAATTTTATATAAGCTTGAAACATGTTATGTTGAGCTTTATATAAGTATGAAACATGTTATTTAGAACATTATATGAAAGATGTGAAACATTTTATGAAACATTATATGTCAGGATGTAAGCACATTAAACATGTAAGCATGATACATGTTTTCAGAACTTGTTACAAACTTTAAACATTTTTATTCAGATCATCATAGAACAAGTTCTCAAAATATATTATTTAGTATTTCATTTAAACTTTAAATATTTAAAGGACGTGATTTACGCTTGAAACATGTCTTTAGAACAAAATGTAAGATTAAAACGTTTTTATAACAAGGTAAAAGTTTGTAACATATTTGAGAATATCATAAAAGCTTGAAACACATTTGAGAAAATCATATAAGCTTGATACAAATTTTAGAACATGATATAGGCTTGAAATATCTTTCAAAACATGATATAAGCTTGAAACATATTTCGGAACATGATATAAGCTTGGAACATCTTTCAGAACATGATATAAGCTTGAAACATATTTCAGAACAAGATATAAGCTTTCGCCATATTTAGAAATATGATATAAGCTTTAAACATATTTCAGAACATGATATCAGCTTGAAATATATTTTAGAACATCATTTGTCTCAAAACATATTTTAGAACATGATATAAGCTTGAAACATATTTTAGAACATAAATTAAGCTTCAAACATGAATTAGAACTTAAAACAAACTTGAAACATATTTTGGAACATGATGTAAACTTGAAACATATTTCAAAATATGATATAAACTTGAAACATATTTCAGAATATGATATGAGCCTGAAATATATTTTTAAACATGATATAAGCTTGAAACATATTTTATACATGATATAAACTTGAAACATCTTTCAGAATATGGTATAAGCTTGAAACATATTTTAGAACATGATATAAACTTGAAACATATTTCATAACATGTTTTAAGCTTGAAACATATTTCAGAACGTGATTTAAGCTTGAAACATGTTTCAGAACATGATATAAGCTTGAAACATTTTTCAGAACATGATATAAGCTTGAAACATATTTCAGAACATGATTTAAGCTTGAAACATATTTCAGAACTTGATATAAGCTTTAAACATATTTTAGAACATGATATTAACTTGACATATATTTTAGAATATGATACGAGCTAGAAACATGTCTGCAATATACATCATATATGTTTGAACATATTTTATAACATGATGTGAGCTTGAAAAATATTTTATAACATGATATAAACTTGAAACATAGTTTAGAAAATGAAATAATCTTGAAACATATTTTGGAAAATGATAAAAGCTTGAAACATTTTAAAACATGACATGAGCTTGTAATATATATTAAATGTGATATAAGCTTGAAAGATATTTTAGAACATGATATAAGCTTGAAACATGTATCAGAACATGATAGAAACTTGAAGCATAGTTACAAATTAGTACTTTCTAGTGGTCCATTACAACATATTGGTACTTTCTGGTAGTCCATCGCTTCATATTGATACTTTCTGGTGGTCCTTCACTACATATTGGTAATTTCTGGTGGTACATCACTACATGTTGGTACTTTCTGGTGGTTCATCACTACTCAGAGTTACTTTCTTGTAGTCCATCACTACATATTGGTACTTTCTGGTGGTACATCACTAAATATTGGTACTTTCTGTGGTCCATCACTACTCAGAGTTACTTTCTTGTAGTCCATCACAACATATTGGTAATTTCTGTTGGTCCATCACTAAATATTGGTACTTTCTGTGGTCCTTCATTACATATGAACACTTTCTGGTGGTCCATCATTATATAGTGTTACTTTCTGGTGGTCCATCACTACATATGGGAACTTTCTGGTTGTCTATCACTAAATATTGGTATTTTTTGGTGGGCCATCATTGCATATGAGTACTTTCTGGTGGTCCATCACTGCTTATGGGTACATTCTGGTGGTCCATCACTACATGTTGGTACTTGCAGGTGGTCCATCACTACATATTGGTACCTTCTGGTGGTCCATCACTACATGTTGTTTCCTTCTGGTGGTCCATCACTACTTGTTGGTACTTGCAGGTGGTCCATCACTACATATTGGTACCTTCTGGTGGTCCATCACTACATGTTGTTTCCTTCTGGTGGTCCATCACTACTTGTTGGTACTTTCAGGTGGTCCATCACTACATATTGGTACCTTCTGGTGGTCCATCACTACATGTTGTTTCCTTCTGGTGGTCCATCACTACATGTTGTTTCCTTCTGGTGGTCCATCACTACATATTGGTACCTTCTGGTGGTCCATCACTACATGTTGGTACCTTCTGGTGGTCAGAATGTCCTCGGAATTGACAGCGCGTTTTAATACTAAGTGTAATAAGTACTTTCATATGTAGTACATAATTGCACTTATGTGGGCTGTTACATTTACCTCCCCATTTATTCTGATCTTTTCTGTTAAGACACTTAAGAGTTCTAGGAAGAAGTTTCATAGTTCAGTTTGCTTTAAACAAGTTTTAAACATTAGGCATTTCTTTTTTATTTTTAATAAACAATAAAGATTTTATACAAAATTTTAAAATATCCTGAGTTACTTTACAATTGATTTCAATATTTTAGTTTTTTATTTGTTTTATAAAACTGTAATATCAATATAGTTGTAAGTTAAGTAGTAATTGTAATTAAGGAGCAATAAAATGATTATCTTTGAAAACTAAGACGGTTAGGCTACGTCGTGGTTTCTATTCAGCTTTTCAGGTAAACTCAAATATTCACAATATATTTGACTACGATTTAATACTAAGTGTAATATGTACAATTCCTGACTGTCATACATAGTACATAATTGCACTTATGAGGCTTTTACATATACCTCCCCATTTTTGGAGGTCGGGGTGCATATGTTGTTACTCTCTGGTACCAACTTGAGTCATATTTTAGACTGTGATATAATCTTGAAACAAAGCTTAGAACTGAATATAAGCTTGAAACATATTTTAGAACGTGATATGAGCTTGAAACCTAGTTTATAACAGGATATAAACTGGAAACGTATTTTAGGATATGAAATAAGCTTGAAACATGTATCAGAACATGACAGAAGCTTGAAACATATTTTAGAACATGATATAAGCTTGAAACATATTTCAGAACACGATATAAACTTGAAAAAATATTTCAGAACCTGATATAAGCTTGAAACATATTTCAGAACCTAATATGATATTTAAACATATTTCAGAACCTAATATGATATTTAAACATATTTTAGAATGTAATATGATATTTACACATATTTCAGAACATGATATGAACTTCAAACATATTTCAGAACACGATATAAGTTTGAAACATTTTAAAAGACGATATAAGGTTGAAACATGTTTTAGAACGTGATATAAATTTTAGTACATGATAGAAGCTTGAAATGTGCCTCTGATAGACATGGTATAAGCATGAAACATATTTTATAAAATTATATAAGCTTGAAACATATTTTGTAAAATTATATAAGCTTGAAACTTATTTCAGAACATGATGTAGGCTTGAAACATTTTAAAACTTTATAAAATCTTGAAACTAATTTCTTGAAAATGAAATAAGCTTGAAACATATTTTAGAATTTGATATAGATTTGAAACAGATTTTAGAACATTATATAAGTTTAACACCTAATTTCAGATCATCATATAATTCTAAAATATGTTATTTAAAATTTGATATTAACTTAAAACTTGTTTTTCATACTATAATGTTTGCCTGAAACGCTTCTTTGAGGCAGAATATTTCAATAATATGATTAGCATTAGGAAAACTTCAACATTATCAGGAAGACTCAATAATATGTCTGTTAGAAATAAGCTTATTTTCTACTCCTGAACTAAAGCGTGTTTTTTAAATTTCAACTTGAACTTCCTCTGTAATTAAAATAAGCATTAACAAGATATTTGCATGTTAATATTTGGAAAATATATTGAAAAACAGGTCTTAATTGGCAAATAGGTAAATATTGGTTCAATAACTTTATCACAAAGTAAAATTGTTTTTTGAATTAACTAACAAAAGTATATGGTGAGTTTGAGAAAAAAAATCATGACTTGATTACATGTTACTCCAAAAATATTATTGCAGTGCATTCATGATATGAGTCAAAAGTATTTTGAGAGAAAATACTCCTTTGGGGATGAAACAATTATTTGTTCTCAAAACGTCAAAATTCTCAAAGTACTCTAAACCATCTAACAACAAATTCTCATATATGTTGGGAATAATTTGGTTGTAACAACCGCAACATTAGTTCAGCAAATGTCGGACAGAGGAAGATATATTAAAGAGTTTGAAGTAGCTGAATGACAAAAAAAAAATTGACATATACACTAGAATATTTAGGTTATGGCCGAAGAGAAACAGACGATTACAAACAAAAATAGAGGTATGACTAAAATAAAATGGACAACTGTAGAAACACTTAGACGCATGACATAAAAATATAACGTATGAGATAAGAAATAACATATGACATATGAAATAACATATGACAGACTAGAGTGCTGTGAGGTCACGACATCAAATAGTCAGGACTAAGTTAGTTCACTGGCTTCACCCCAAGAAGAACCGACCCAGCCTAACCTAACCCAAGCTCAAGCTCAACAAACGTTGAGATAGGTGCGTTAAGCAAGGTATATCTGGCCAAGTTTGAGAAATTTGAATAACAATCAATGGATATTCCTTTGGGAAAGGAACCTTTCACCCAAATTAGTCCTGACGATTTGCGCCGGTGCTCAGTAACAGTGAAGAGAACAGGTAGATAAGACTACAGTAAAAGCGTGCAGCACAATTTGCTACAAGTGACTAGTTCCTGTTACGTACTGCTAGGTATACCACTACAAGTGGTGCGTACTGGCTATGTGCTACTATGGTTAATTCTACAAGTACCTAGTTCTGGTTGCGTATTGCTATGAACACCACTATGTGATTAGTATTGGTTACATACTGCTATGCACGAAGCTAGAAGAAGTTAGTGCTGGCTAAGTACACCACTGCAAGTAACTAGTACTGGCTAAGTACACAGCTGAAATAAGTTAGTGCTGGCTAAGTACACAGCTGCAATAAGTTAGTGCTGGCTAAGTACACCTTTGCATGTAATTAGTACTGGCTAAGTACACCACTGCAAGTCGCAAATCTGGCTAATATCTGCCATGACAAATTTTATCTCAACATGGAGCTGTAAAGTCTGATTTTACTTTCATCTCATCAGTCACCACAAATATCCATGCATGAGCTACCACACCAATCACAAGAAGCACCCATGCAAAACGATGCAACATCTACAACACACTCTACCACACTGCTACAACAACCACTCACACCAATACAATACTGTATTTTGACAGTCATGATGAACATGGTACCACTCTTAATAACCCTTAAACTGCGCATCTAAATTAATTAGGAAATCGAATGAAAAAAAAAATGGTTACGCATGGCGCTTGGAACGGGGTAAGGGTTAACTGTAAAGACTTTCTTCACACATTTGAATAATGATTGTATTCTGTTATTTATTCCATTGTTTAATGGAAATGAAGGGAAACTCAAATGGGGTCTCACTTCTCCGTAAGTCCGGATGGAATAGAAGAATAACAGTCTAGCAATACACCGATTGGTCGGTTTTAGTGATTGGATAAATGAAGGAAATTTGATGAAACGGGATTTCTGCTGTAAAAAAATTCAGATCCAAATTGTACGTTATGGACCGTGCAATAAATATCTTCTTAAGAAAAGTAATCATATTTTATATATAATTGTTTATATAAGTTATTTTATATATAAGTTACCCGTCTACCAGGTAACACAGCAGACGCGGGATCGCAGGAGTGTTTCAAGCACAGGTTGCACATATATATGAATGAGTTTGGGTGGATATAAATAGAAGCTGCCTCTTATGGGCCAATAGTAGCTTTCTAATATGGACTAATTGGCGCGGTCTCATTTGAGACAATATGCCTTGCGTTGAATGATCTTCTACAGTTGCCTTAATATTCTCTAACACATTCGACTACTTGGGCTGGACGGTAGAGCGATGGTCTCGCTTCATGCAGGTCGGAGTTCAATCCCCGACCGTCCAAGTGACTGGGCACCATTCCTTCCCCCCCCCGTCCCATCCCAAATCCTTATCCTGACACGTTTCAAGTGCTAAATAGTCGTAATGGCTTGATGCTTTCTCCTGATGCAACTTTCCTTCTGTAACACATTATGTATTTGCAACCATTCTGCAACTACTCTGCTTTCTCACGACAAAACAAGGTGTGGCAATCATCAGGAAAGTGTAGTAAACCAGTAGGACTATGAAGCACTTAGAATGAACCCGACAATGATGCTGGGATATGAGACAGACTAGGAGCTGGGATATGAGGACAAGGATGCTTTGATATGATATGAACTAAGAGCTGGGATATGAGGACAAGGAGGCTGGGATATGAGGACAAAGATGCTGGGATATGAGACAGACTAAGAGCTGGGATATGAGGACAAAGAGGCTGGGATATGAGGGCAAGGATGCTTCGGACGGACTAAGAGCTTGGATATGAGGACAATGCTGCTGGGATATGAGGACAATGCTGCTGGGATATGAGAACAATGATTCTGGGATATGAGGACAAGGATGCTTCGATATGAGACAGACTAAAAGCTGGGATATGAGGACCAGGATGCTGGGATATGAGGACAAAGAGGCTGGGATATGAGGGCAAGGATGCTTCGGACGGACTAAGAGCTTGGATATGAGGACAATGCTGCTGGGATATGAGGACAAGGATGCTTCGATATGAGACAGACTAAAAGCTGGGATATGAGGACAAGGATGCTGGGATATGAGGACAAGGATGCTGGGATATGAGGACAAGGATGCTGGGATATGAGGATTATATATATATATAAAGTAAAACGCATCCATCAGTCTCAGGAGACTATGGAGCTGCGCTCTGGTTGTCGGTCGAAGCTAAGATAGGTTGATATAGAGGAGAAGCTGTTACCCATGCAGCAGGTCCCCCTTCTCCACGGCGCCGAAAATCTCCAATGGAAAGGTAAACGCACGAGCCCCGGGAGGTGGACGTCCCAGTCCCGCACGAGCCCCAGATGGTGGACGTCCCAGTCCCGCACGAGCCCCAGGAGGTGGACATCCCGGTCCCGCACGAGCCCCAGGAGGTGGACGTCCCAGTCCCACACGAGCCCCGGGAGGTGGACGTCCCAGTCCCACACGAGCCCCGGGAGGTGGACGTCCCAGTCCCACACGAGCCCCAGGAGGTGGACGTCCCAGTCCCACACGAGCCCCAGGAGGTGGACGTCCCAGTCCCACACGAGCCCCAGGAGGTGGACGTCCCAGTCCCGCACTAGCCCCAGGAGGTGGACGTCCCAGTCCCGCACGAGCCCCAGGTGGTGGACGTCCCAGTCCCGCACGAGCCCCAGGAGGTGGACGTCCCAGTCCCCCACGAGCCCCAGGAGGTGGACGTCCCGATCCCGCACGAGTCCCAGGAGGTGGACGTCCCAGTCCTGCACGAGCCCCAGGAGGTGGACGTCCCAGTCCCGCACGAGCCCCAGGAGGTGGACGTCCTAGTCCCGCACGAGCCCCGGGAGGTGGACGTCCCAGTCCCGCACGAGCCCCAGGAGGTGGACATCCCAGTCCCGCACGAGCCCCAGGAGGTGGACGTCCCAGTCCCGCACGAGCCCCAGGAGGTGGACGTCCCAGTCCCGCACGAGCCCCAGGAGGTGGACGTCCCAGTCCCACACGAGCCCCAGGAGGTGGACGTCCCAGTCCCGCACGAGCCCCAGGAGGTGGACGTCCCGATCCCGCACGAGTCCCAGGAGGTGGACGTCCCAGTCCCGCACGAGCCCCAGGAGGTGGACGTCCCAGTCCCACACCTACGGGTTCCAGACAGAGATCGTCACAGCCGTCTTCCACCCGAGGCCGGCTGCCTTCATCACCCAGCAGAAGGAAGAGTGGTAATTATTAATTACAACAATTATTATTATAATTATTATTTTAATTATTATAATAATTATGTAACTAATAATAATTACTCTTCCTTCTGCTTGGTCTTGAAGGATGTTTCCAGAGATGAGAGAGAACACCATCACCTCAGCATCACCAGAGATGAGAGAGAACACCATCACCTCAGCATCACCAGAGATGAGAGAGAACACCATCACCTCAGCATCACCAGAGATGAGAGAGAACACCATCACCTCAGCTTCACCAGAGATGAGAGAGAACACCATCACCTCAGCATCACCAGAGATGAGAGAGAACACCATCACCTCAGCATCACCAGAGATGAGAGAGAACACCATCACCTCAGCATCACCAGAGATGAGAGAGAACACCATCACCTCAGCATCACCAGAGATGAGAGAGAACACCATCACCTCAGCATCACCAGAGATGAGAGAGAACACCATCACCTCAGCATCACCAGAGATGAGAGAGAACACCATCACCTCAGCATCACCAGAGATGAGAGAGAACACCATCACCTCAGCATCACCAGAGATGAGAGAGAACTAACAGATGTCTAAGCCTTGTCGTCTCCGTCTGATGAATATAATATATCAGACAAACCAACTCATCTATCAACAGTCAACTTGTATATAAATCGGTTAATTATATACAGCTTTTATATATTTCTTTAGATTTTCAACGTTAATTAACATATATACAGTTAATTATCTAATAATTATTATTCTATACTAATTATTGGATTATTAAAAGAGCAAAGATCTTCCTGTTCGGTTACAGCTGACGATTCCAAGTTCGATCCCCGTGCAGGACGGAGATGGTTGGAAACGTTTGCTGTTGCCTGATGCCTCTGTTCACCTAGAAGTACATCAGGACCTGGGAGTTAGCCAGCTTTTGTGGGTGGCATCCTGAGGAAGGTCATCAGTGCTGCAAGGCTCACTCTAAGTAAGGCTCACTCTAAGTAAGGCACACTAAGCAAGGCTCACTCTAAGTAAGGCACACTCTAAGCAAGGCTCACTCTAAGTAAGGCTCACTGTATGCGAAGCACACTAAGCAAGGCTCACTCTAAGCAAGGCTCACTGTATGCGAAGCACACTAAGCAAGGCTCACTCTAAGCGAAGCACACTAAGCAAGGCTCACTCTAAGCGAAGCACACTAAGCAAGGCTCACTCTAAGCAAGGCTCACTCTAAATGAAGCAGTGAAAAAACAAGCAACAAATGCATGCACAAGTTTACTCTAGTGTTTACAAACAAGAGCCACAAACAAACAAACAATCCAAACACTGCAAAGTAACCATGGAAAAGGTGAATGGAAAATGAGAATGAAACAGAGTAAAAGGATCATACGAGTGAGAATGTTATCGCAGTTGTGAAATGAGAACGAACTTCCGTCCAAGGTCACCAAGATTTCTCTGGCAGTTCTTCTAGTTTAGAAAATGTTTATCATCTGTTACTGTTGTTATTTATTTTCATTTCATGTTTATTCTGAGTTCATCTTAGTCGAGGGACGAGAGATCGAGCACATTTTACAGCCCCAATAGTGTAAAAGGCTCCGATATTCATATGCAAGAAACTGAGAGGAATATTACGGAGAAGTACAGTGGTCAACAGTCATAAGGTATCATATCAATCAAAATCCAGGACAAGACATGGTAAACTGTTTACAATGGCTTGGTATGGATATACCAAGGGACTGTGGGGCAAGGGGACAGGTATACCAAGGGACTGTGGGGCAAGGGGACAGGTATACCAAGGGACTGTGGGGCAAGGGGACAGGTATACCAAGGGACTGTGGGGCAAGGGGACAGGTATACCAAGGGACTGTGGGGCAAGGGGACAGGTATACCAAGGGACTGTGGGGCAAGGGGACAGGTATACCAAGGGACTGTGGGGCAAGGGGACAGGTATACCAAGGGACTGTGGGGCAAGGGGACAGGTATACCAAGGGACTGTGGGGCAAGGGGACAGGTATACCAAGGGACTGTGGGGCAAGGGGACAGGTATACCAAGGGACTGTGGGGCAAGGGGACAGGTATACCAAGGGACTGTGGGGCAAGGGGACAGGTATACCAAGGGACTGTGGGGCAAGGGGACAGGTATACCAAGGGACTGTGGGGCAAGGGGACAGGTATACCAAGGTAGGGGAGAAGTGAGGGGTTCAGGAAAGGGGATTACCTTAAACGACTGCCTGGTGAAGACGGGCATCCCGTCGTCCATCTTGCTGGAGATGAGACCTATGGCGAGCGGGGACCAGGCCATCGTTCCCACTCCTGAAACACTCAGCGTTAATCATGTATTATCAAGCCCGTTATCTATATCTGTAACCAGGAATGTCTGAGTGTCTGTCCATAGATGAAGGATAGATGCTCGAGGATAGGCTCTAGAAGGGCGAAGAATTAGGGGTGACATGATAGAGGTTTACAAGTGGATGAATGGACATAACAAAGGGGATATTAATAGGATATTAAAAGTATCAACACAAGACAAAACACGAAACAATGGGTATGAATTGGATAAGTTCAGATTTAGGAAAGACCTGGGTAAATACTGGTTCAGTAACAGGGTTCTTGATTTGTGGAACCAATTACTGCGTAACATAATAGAAGTTGGATCCCTTGATTGTCTCAAGCGTATGTTGGACATATATATGAAGGAGTTTGGGTGGTTATAGATAGAAGCTGCCTCATATGAGCCAATAGGCATTCTGCAGTTATGTTTATTGTTATGTTAATATGTTCTTAGGCTCACCCGGCATTGCAGTGTGACTAATGTGGGGACAGACACTATCATAGGCAAACAAGCACGAATTGAATCCCTTGTCGCCACTTAATTGGGCCATTTACAGATAAATTAATCGATGTATCAAAAGGATTAGTACAATTTGCATATTGTTTCTCTTAACAGACATGTTGTAAACCAGTTTTTCAGGCAATAGAAAGCACTTCAGGAATCCTGTTAGTTATAGAATGCATTTGTGGAATAATCACAACTGGTCTAACCTAATTTACTCTAACCTAAGAGACCTGACGGCCGAGTGGATAGCGCTCGGTATTCATAGTCCTAAGGTTCCAGCTTCAACCCCTGGTGGAGGTGGAAACATATGGGCAGAGATTTTTCACCCAGATGCACCTATTCACCTAGCAGTAAATAGGTACCAGGGAGTTAGACAGCTTCAAGGGGCTGCTTCCTGGGGATGTGTAACAAAACAGAGGCCTGGTCGAAAACCGGGTCTCTGGGGACGCTAAGCCCCGAAATCATCTCAAATAGCCTAACATAACTTAACCTACTTAACCTAACCTAATCTAACCTAACCTAACCTAATCTAACCTAACCTAATATAATCTAATTTAATCTATTCTAAACAAATCTAACCTAACCTAATAGAACAAGAGTCTAAGCTAATTTAACCTAACCTAACATAATCCAACCTAACGAACCTAACTAGTCCAAACTTAACTTAACCTAATGCACCTAACTAAACCTAGCCTAATCTAAATTAGTCGTAAAACCCTTACAGTACTCCACAAGAGACTCGTGTATAAGTCACGGAAGCAGGAGTTTGTTTATTATTTTCTACCACAGACGTGGCCACACACTTTCAATGCTAACCAGCATATTTACATTTTTTTCCCTGTCCTCCATGGACGGGGTTAGAGATCTGTTAAATATATATTGTTCAGTAATACAGGCAGGAGTGACATGGAAGGTGCTCCGTTGAATAAGGGAGTACCTGAGTAAAAGAAGTTAGGGAGTCACTGTGAGGGGTGAGGTTTCAGAGTGGCGAGGCATCACTAGTGGAGTCCAAAAGTGTCATTCCTCAGACCTATTGTGTTTCTTATATATGCAAATAATCCTGTAGAGGGAGCACACTCAGCGAATCTTACGTAAAGTAACCTAACGTAACGTAATGTAACCTAACGTAACCTAACATAGTGTCACCTAACCTAACTTAACCACATCTAACCTAACCTACGTAGCCTAACGTAACCTATCCTAATGTAATATAACCTAACGTAACTTTACGTAACGCAACCTAATGTAACGTAACCTGACCTGATCTAACCTAACCTTGCCTAACCCAATCTAACGTAACGTAACCTTACCTAACCTAAACTGACCTTGTCGGAAATTTTAGACACCACAATTACTAATCCCTGATATAATAAGCTAAATTCGTTATGACAGAAAATTAACCATACTAACTGTATTAATTTTCCAGTGATAAATGTTTAGAAGCTCCCTGAATAGCATGAAGGCGTATTGCATTAGCCAAAATTGGCGACGTGACTGTTATTTCTCCCAAATTCTTAATGCTTCCAGTCTACAATTTAATTATACTTTAAAAGTATTATACTAGACTGTCTTAAATTAAAGCTTAAATAGAACTAAGTAACTTTTTCCCTGAGGCGAAATATACCCGACGTGACTAGTCGAATCAATTTTAGATGAAATAGTCAAGCCATAAACTTTATACATATAAAATATTATTTACTTTCTTGAAAACATCCAGCCGAGCATTACAAATAGTAAAAAACTGTTGTCTGTGATTGGAACTGATAAAATAACGCCTCCCTGTCCTCGTTAATAAATGGGCAGAAATTAGTGACGTGACTAGTAACGTGTCTAACCCCAGAGGGGGAAGAGAAGCCACTGTTGATCTAGTATGGGTCTCGTGAATAAGTAAACTTAGTAGCCAGGTTTATCTATGAAATCCGTGCCTTTACAGCTGCTGGGACCTCCAATTACGAGTCTACCCTGTACCCAGATTGTCTAATATCTAGTTTATACATATTACTTGACCTTTTAATAGTAAAATAGATAGATGACCGGTTATACCACAGGTGATCCCAAAAATCATAGTGAGTCTCCTAACATTAAATAACTAATTCTACTGAACGTGATATATCTGTGATATAATATTTGCAGTAGTTACATTGTAAAATTTTGGCAGAACTGTTCTGATCACTAGGGACCCCCAGACGACATCAACCACTCGACACAGGTGGGACAGCCGTCACAGGCCAGGAGCTACATACCTGCTTGATTATCCCGATGCCCATATGAACTCATGTTGAAACCTTCTATACAGATAAGGCCGTTTGAGTATTCAAAATAATACAGTAGTTTAGTTTACTAATCATTATTACAATTTTCCAATCTATCAAGAATTAGCGATAGATAGGCTACAACTGAATAACCCCCCAAGATATGTGTAAAGGGTAACACCCAGCAGAATTAAGGAATTTTAATACATTCCATTATTTCGTAATACAGTCCACTCGATATCCTAAATTACTTTTAATGAATTTACCTGCTGGCAAATTCCCAATAAACCTAACCTAACCTAACCTAACCTGATTTAACATAATGTATCCTAATCTAACGTAACGTAATGTAATCTAACTTAACCTAACCTATCCTAATGTAATCTATTGACATAACCTAACCTAACCTAACCTGACCTAACCTAACCAAACCTAATGTAATCTAACATAACCTAACGTAACATAACCTTATGTAATCTAATGTAACCTAATGTAACCTAACATAACCTAACCTAACGTAACCTAACATAACGTAACCGAAGATAACCTAACGTAACGTAACCTAACCTACACTCTCATGTGTCCCTTACTCTTGGTAAGGCTGAACTTACCGATCTTGTTGTACATCTCCGGGAGGTAGAGCTCGGTCTTGCCCCGGCAGAACAGATGATATTCACTCTGCTCTGCAATGGGTGTGATGCAGTTGAACTGTCTGCAGTTGGTCCAGGCCTCCATGATCTCCACGGCTGACCAGCGGGATGTTCCCCAGTACATGCACCAGCCCTGGTCGATGCAGTGGGATGTTGCTCGCACCACCTCTGTAACACATATCACCAGGCTTTAGTGGTCGTTATCAACGCCTGCACGAGCACCAAACATCACCAAGCACACATGCACGGGCGCGCGCACACACAAACACACACATACAGTTGACAGTTGACAGTTGAGAGGCGGGCCGAAAGAGCAAAGCTCACACACACACACACATACACTCACACACATACTGAGACGGGACCAAAAAGGCAGAGCTCAACCCCCGCAAGCACAATTAGGTGAGTACACGCACACACACACACACACATGGGGGCCTGGTAGCCTGGTGGATAGCGCGCAGGACTCGTAATTCTGTGGCGCGGGTTCGATTCCCACACCAGGCAGAAACAAATAGGCAAAAGTTTCTTTCACCCTGAATGCCCCTGTTACCAAGCAGTAAATAGGTACCTGGGAGTTAGTCAGCTGTCACGGGCAGCTTCCTGGTGTGTGTGTGTGTGTGTGTGGTGTGGAAAAAAAAGTAGTTAGTAAACAGTTGATTGACAGTTGAGAGGCGGGCCGAAAGAGCAAAGCTCAACCCCTACAAACACAACTAGGTGAATACAACTAGGTGAATACACACACACACACACCACACACACACATTGGAATTGATAGGGTAGATAAAGACAGGTTATTTAACACAAGGGGCACACGCACTCGGGAACACAGGTGGAAACTGAGTGCCCAAATGAGCCACAGAGATATTAGAAAATACTTTGTTAGTGTCAGAGTGGTTGACAAATGGAATGCATTAGGAAGTGATGTGGTGGAGGCTGACTCCATTCACAGTTTCAAGTGTAGATATGATAGAGCCCAATAGGCTCAGGAACCTGTACACCTGTTGATTGACAGTTGAGAGGCGGGACCAAAGAGCCAGATCTCAACCCCCGCAAGCACAATTAGGTGAGTACACACACACACACACACACACACACACACACACACACACACATGAGCACCTAACCTTCCAAAGGACCAAAGTAGACTTCTTTGCATAGGACCAAGAAAGGATACCCCATAAAGGTCCAATACAGAGTATGCACCATAGGACACAGGGATACACCTGGCAAAGCTGCTGCGTGATAACAAAAACAACATTGTGTCAGTTGCACTGTTAGAACACATACGAAATGGAACTAGCGAGTCTAAATGGATTCAAAGAACAGCCACTCATATTAAAATGATGGGACTGCACGATGTATATACAGATGAAAGAGTAGAGCACTTCCTTCCACCCTGGCAGATAGTACCTTTTGACATCCTGACCCCTGCATATCCCACCAAGAAACTAATCACAAGCAACCCTCATGCTCAGCTTGCTGCTAAATTAAGCACCATAGAGCACATTCACAATATACAAGCTGAAAACAACATTGCACAGACCATATACACTGACGGATCACTCAATACAGCTACAGGGAGGGCAGGAAGTGCTGTTATTGCTCATCAGCCCGATGGCAGCACAATTCAAAGAAATATCCGAATTAGTAACTGGGCGTCCACAATGCAGGCCGAGTTGGTAGCGATACTGGTAGCACTCGAAATTATTGACAACACTGAAGTAGACAGCTTAATTATTTCTGACTCCCTTTCCTCACTACGAGCAATAAACAGTTTGCAATCAAGTAATAACGTGCTTGTCTTGGAAGCTAGACGTAGATATGTAAGAATACTTAGCAAGAGGGTAAATATAAAAATGTTGTGGATTCCTTCTCACATTGGCATGCAGGAACATGACAAAGTTGACGCCCTTGCTAAGGCTGCAGTAAATAAAGACAGTATTGAATGGAATCTTGAGTTATCAAATAGGTCCCTTAAAAGTGTCATTAGACGAAAACTCCTAGATGGATTTGAAGAAAGTAGAACAGTGCAAACTGGAACTAGTAGGTCCATTGTTAATCACAATGAAATGTGTGAAGTAAAACATGTGTATGGGGCAAGTAACAAAGTCAGTAGACTAACAGATGTTGTCACAGCTCGTATAAGACTTGGCTACAAGTATCTCTGGCAGTTCGGCTTGTATAGGGATCTAGATGAAGTAAAGTGTAAAGTGTGTGGACATAGGCAGAGACACACACTCGAACACTATATCTTGGATTGTTGTAAAATTGAGCCTTTTAGAGATAAATCTAAGCTCACTCTGTGTGATATGGCAACCTATCTTATTACCATTGATAAATTACCTGAAATCCTTGCACTGTACCCACATTTTGCTTCCAGTAGATGAACGACATATGAGATTCAGAAACAAGTAGTGTATTGTGAGGACTAATAATAAACAGAAGCTCCCCTATGACTGTAATATCCCCATTGGCCAAACTATTATGTATTAACGATAAAACCTACCATTAATGTATGATGACTTACTGTAAATATGTAGCTCTTGTAATAGCACTTTCTCTGTAACTAGCTGACATTGTATCTATAAGGTGTGAAGGATTGAAGAAATTGTTTATGTAATAATCTAAGATGAGGTCTGATAAAGACCTTTTGTGCCCTCTGTAATGCTTTTGCGCTACCGCTCACAGGATGAGTATGGGGTGCACAATAAACTAGCCGCCTTCGGCGGCAACAATCAACCTGACACCATACCTTCCATATTACAAAGGGAGACACATAGCACCATACTTTCCTTAGGACACAGGAAGACACATACCTTCCATAGGACACAGGGAGACACATACCTTCCATAGAACACAGGTTGGCACATAAAACAATACCTTCCATTAGACACAGGGAGACACATGCATATAGCATACTATCAAGAGGGCACAATGAGACACATAGCACCATATTATCCATACAACACAGGGAGACACATACCTTCCTTAGGACTCAGGGAGACACATACCTTCTATAGGACTCAGGGAGACACATACTTTCTATAGGACACAGGGAGACACATACCTTCTATAAGACACAGGGAGACACATACCTTCTATAGGACACAGGGAGACACATACCTTCTATAGGACACAGGGAGACACATACCTTCCATGGGACACATATCGTCAGCACGATGAATGATGATAACATCGATGTAGTCCAGCTGAAGGCGCTCTAAGGAAGTTTTGACAGACTCAACGATGTGTTTCCTCGACAGGCCTCTCTCGTCCCCTCTGCACGGTGAAGAGAACATCGGTGCAGCGTTAGGTGTTGATAAGGGGAATATCCTTAACCAGAATGACGATATTGCATTTACGAGGGACATGAGACAAACTAAGATATGAGATTTCTGGAAAACGGGGCAGGATATAAGGGTATAGGTAGGATATAAGGATGGAGGGAAGGACTGGGGGCCCATCCACTTTGACCATTAGGAATCGAACTCCGACCCTGCAAGAAACAAGGGCCGTCTTCCTACCAACCAGTCCAAGTGGCTGATATTCACTTTGTTATATATGTCGTTAAATCTATATTATAACATGGAGGTCAGATGCTTGCGGCTAGCCTCACCTAAACTTGTAGAGGGAATAGTCTGGGGTGCAGTACAGACATAGGCTGATCAGGGTAGGCCTAAGTTAAATGCTTAAAGAAATACATCTTGTGTTGAAAATTTCTACCAAAATTATAGCGTAACATGTATGATTAACTTTGTCTATGAAAGCCCATGGACCAGGCATGGCTATTTATAGAGCACACCAAGCTCTCTCAAGACAGAGAGTGAGAGTATCAAGTCAGGATATTGCGACCATTTTGTGAATACCTTCCCAAAAGGCCTTCTTAATAATCCATATCAGGATATGTAATTACATCTAATAAGCTATAAGTATATCATAGTATTACTCCAAAATAAATACACACATATTTAAGAAATACTTGTTTAACCAAATACTTTTGGTTAACGATAGTATAAAGGGTTCTTTAAAACAGGCAGGGCAATGATACCCGCCTTGGGGTGGATTGCATTAGTGTCCAGACGCTGTCACTTTAGTCAACAATACTCCACCACCATATAAGGACACTACACGATGTTCAAGCTGCTTAATTTGCAGTCGTTTAGCATCTATGGACCAGAATGGTGGTGTCAACTGCACATACAATGTGTATAAACTGCAAGACACTCTATTTAAAGTGTTTTGAGTGTCTTGCCATGAAACAGTGAGAGGAGTGTGTGACCACACCGTTGCCACAACAGCGATGCCTCACACCCTCACACACAAGTAAACATTACCATTTCACCCCATGGGGGCACCTCATTGTCATACAAGCTTTGTTTTAGCCGTTTATATTCCGTGAGCCCCCCTAGTTGGTGGTGTAACACCGCACCTAAATGTGTATAGACATCAAGACACTCTATTTAATGCAAAATAAGGGTGTGTCTTACCATAAACTGTGAGTGGAGTGTGAGCAACACCTGACGCCTGAAACCAGAAGCCGACGGAGTCAACAACACAACACTTCACCATTAATAGTGAACAAAACTACATGCTCTGGCCCAACAAGAAGGTTAAATCATATCATACTAAAATAGAGCTCAGTACCTGCATCTTAATAAAATAAGGAAGGTTGGTGGTGTAGAAAACAATAGAAATTGGATCCAATTCTTTGTGCCACTAACCCATTATATTGCTCGTGCGGTTATCACCATGAGCTTACGAACTCACCTCAGTAAGTAAATTACTTGCCACTAAAATGAAAATATACTAAATAGGTTAATCAATATTCAACGAATATTTATATATTGCAATTGCTTAAAGATAAATTAAAGTATACATTTGCAATAGATAAATTCATAGCATTTAAGAATTAAATAATCTTCTCATTGTTTATAATATAATTCATATGTGGCAAGATGCCAGATCAAAAGGACAGGCTAAAATAATTGGTAGCATATCAGTGCCAGCTGCATTATTCCTGTTTACTAAGTGGTAAACTGGTGATTTTTCATTTAACAGGTTAATGAAAGCAGCACAATTATTGTTGGATCACCCTAATAATTGAATCACATAGGGAACACAGAGAATAGTACCCTACGAAGAAAGCAATAGTTTCCTTGTGGCCACTGGATATGACTGTCACTGTAGATAGTACATTGCTGTTAAGTTGGTAGTTAGTTCCTTATTTTAGGGAGTCAGGAAATTAAAAAATCCCAAACCTTGTATCCTAACACTCTTATATGATTTCCATGAAGTCTGAAGCAAGAATAATTACAGAAAAAAAACACGTGATTCAGTTATGCATAAGTAATGAAAAGGCAAATGAAACGAAAATTCACAACTTTTTAATGATTCGCGACATTATCTAAGAATACAGATAAATTCCCATTGCTTGCATTCCTTGAAAAAATTGTGAAACATTCTGAAAGCGAAAACGTTCAGAATGTTCGTTTTATGTTCCTAGTGCATATTAAAACAGTTGGTATACTCTCCAAAATCAGATATTATGTACCTAACTCTGCTCTCATCTCTCTATATTATGCACTAATCTATCCCTATCTCAACTATGGTATCTGTGCATGGGGTTCAACCACTGCAAACCACCTCAAGTCCATCATCACCCAGCAAAAATCTGCTATCAGAATAATATCAAATTCTGCTTTCAGGCAACACTCAGCCCCCTTGTTTAACTCCCTAAACATGCTAAACATAATCTCACTCCATAAATTCTCTTGTGTCAACTACATTTACAAAACCCTGTTCTTAAATGCAAATCTTGCTCTGAAACTCTTCCTGGACAGATGTAATAGGACCCATTATCACCACACCAGAAATAAATATCTCTTTGATATCCCAGAGTTAAACTTAATCTGTGTAAACACTCTGCAAATAAAGGGACCTGGTCTATGGAACTCACTCCCTATTGAATTGAAAAGCTGTCCAACTTTTACATCATTCAAAATCAATACTAAAAAGTACCTAATTTCATCATCATAGTTTTTCACCTTTTGCCTTAAAATTGCACTGTATCTATTGCTACCCCAATCTCCCAACCTTTATGTTCCCAATTTGAACATCTTTACCATTGTGATCATTGCTGTCTTCTTATATGTGCTGCCAATCTGCTGTATGGTGTTTATTAATCTTGTTTATCTGTATCTATTGCTACCCAGTCTCCCAATCTTTATGTACCCAATCTGAACATCTTTACCATTGTGATCATTGCTGTCTAATATGTGCTGTCAATCTGTTGTATGGTGTCTATTAATCTTGTTTAAATTACCAATCAAGCTGTCAATGTAATCAATCAGAGCTTTAATATAACAATGTGCTTTAATATACTTACTAAGCTCTCTCATCTTATTTTTCTCTTGCAATGTATCTTTATCATTTATCAATTCTGATAGAAATTACCTACTTAAAATTATCTGTTAGATTAAGGACCTGCCCGAAACGCTGCGCGTACTAGTGGCTTTACAAGAGTGCAATTACTGTACTATGCTATGTATTCTCACAAACCCAATGTACCTTCTTGTATATAAATAAATAAATAAATAAATAAATAAATAAATAAATAAATAAATAAATAAATAAATAAATAAATAAATTTACGCATAAAGTGTGAAATGGAAGCAGGATTAAATTGGGAGCGTTGTGTCCGTAAAGTGATTACGCTCTTCCAGCATTTACTTTATATTCTTGAAGATATCCTCACAGTGTACCCAAAAATTGCCAGTGCAGGCTACTAAACATATGGCCCTGTATGACTAACCATCCTGCGAGATGGGGACTTGTATTACCACTGCTACCTTATTCAATCTTGTGTTGATGATATCCTCTAAATGCATCCGGAGTCTGCCATTGCAGATTACTTATCACATGCCTCTGTATGGCTAACCATCCTGTGTGATGGGGATTTTTTAGCATCACTTAGTTAGCTTTTTTGGCACACCGTACTCCACTTCATATAGTCTAGGGCAGCTGCACTAATGCAGATGTACCTCATATATGAATAAAAAAAATTACTTTATATATATATATATATATATATATATATATATATATATATATATATATATATATATATATATATATATATATACTATGTACCTAGTAGCCAGAACGTCGTACTTGGACTACTATGCATGGCCCGATTTGCCTAATAAGCCAAGTTTTCCTGAATTTATATATTTTTTCTATTTTTTCCTCATGAAATGATAAATCTGTCCATTTCATTATGTATAAGTTAAAATGAAGATATATGACCGAACCTAACATACCCTACCTAACCTAACCTAATCTATCTTAACCTAACCAAAACTAACACAACTAAGTCAATAAATTATGATCTTAATATAATACAATAATAATAATTCAAATAAACTAATTAGAAGCAATTTATTGAAAATAAAAAATCACTCGGCCTATTAGGCAAATCGAGCCTTGCATTGTAGGCCGAGAAGTGCGTTCTGGCTACTAGGTACGACATATATATATATATATATATATATATATATATATATATATATATATATATATATATATATATATATATATATATATGTCGTACCTAGTAGCCAGAACGCACTTCTCAGCCTACTATGCAAGGCCCAATTTGCCTAATAAGCCAAGTTTTCATGAATTAATTGTTTTTCGACTACCTAACCTACCTAACCTAACCTAACCTAACTTTTTCGACTACCTAACCAAACCTAACCTATAAAGATAGGTTAGGTTAGGTTAGGTAGGGTTGGTTAGGTTCGGTCATATATCTACGTTAATTTTAACTCCAATAAAAAAAAATTGACCTCAGACATAATGAAATGGGTAGCTTTATCATTTCATAAGAAAAAAATTAGAGAAAATATATTAATTCAGGAAAACTTGGCTTATTAGGCAAATTGGGCCTTGCATAGTAGGCCAAAAAGTGCGTTCTGGCTGCTAGGTACGACATATATATATATATATATATATATATATATATATATATATATATATATATATATATATATATATATATATATATATATATGTCGTACCTAGTAGCCGGAACGCTCTTCTATGCCTACTATGCAAGGCCAAATTTGCCTAATAAGCCAAGTTTTCATGAATTAATTGTTTTTCGACTACCTAACCTACCTAACCTAACCTAACCTAACTTTTTCGGCTACCTATCCTAACCTAACCTATAGAGATAGGTTAGGTTAGGTTAGGTAGGGTTGGTTAGGTTCGGTCATATATCTTCGTTAATTTTAACTCCAATAAAAAAAAATTGACCTCAAACATAATGAAATGGGTAGCTTTATCATTTCTTAAGAAAAAAATTAGAGAAAATATATTAATTCAGGAAAACTTGGCTTATTAGGCAAATTTGGCCTTGCATAGTAGGCTGAGAAGTGCGTTCTGGCTACTAGGTACGACATATATATATATATATATATATATATATATATATATATATATATATATATATATATATATATATATATGTCGTACCTAGTAGCCAGAACTCACTTTTTGGCCCACAATGCAAGGCCCGATTTGCCTAATAAGCCAAGTTTTCCTGAATTAATATATTTTTTCTAATTTTTTTCTTATGAAATGATAAAGCTACCCATTTCATTATGTATGAGGTCAATTTTTTTTTTTGGAGTTAAAATTAACGTAGATATATGACCGAACCTAACCAACCCTACCTAACCTAACCTAACCTATCTTTATAGGTTAGGTTTGGTTAGGTAGCCGAAAAAGTTAGGTTAGGTTAGGTTAGGTAGGTTAGGTAGTCGAAAAACAATTAATTCATGAAAACTTGGCTTATTAGGCAAATCGGGCCTTGCATAGTAGGCCAAAAAGTGAGTTCTGGCTACTAGGTACGACATATATATATATATGCATATATATATATATATATATATATATATATATATATATATATATATATATATATATATATATATATATATATATATATATATTATTAAATATGACCGGAAAAAGTAAGATTAATAATTCTAACACGAATTTTCTCAATCTTTCGTACATTTCTTTTCACTGTTGGAGGTAAATCAAAAATCAATTCTCCAAAATTCATTTTTATTTCTAGTCTGACGCGACACGAGCGCGTTTCGTAAAACTTATTACATTTTCAAAGACTTTAGTTTACAAATACACAACTGAATAGAACTTACGCATCTCCGATTTTATATCTACATTTGAGTGAGGTGGAAGGGGTGATGTGGCATTAATCAACACAAGACAGAACAAGAGGTGTCATTAATAGGGTATTAATTTCATCAACACAAGACAGAACAAAAGGTGACATTAATAGGGTATTAATTTCATCAACACAAGACAGAACACGAAACAATGGGTATTGAATAGAAGTGTTTGTAGAAAGCCTATTGTTCCATATTTCTTGATGCTTCTATATTGGAGCGGAGTCTTGAGGTGGGTAGAATATAGTTGTGCAATAATTGGCTGTTGATTGCTGGTGTTGACTTTTTGATGTGTAGTGCCTCGCAAACGTCAAGCCGCGTGCTATCGCTGTATCTATCGATGATTTCTGTGTTGTTTACTAGGATTTCTCTGTCGATGGTTTGGTTGTGGGAAGAGATTATATGTTCCTTAATGGAGCCCTGTTGCTTATGCATCGTTAAACGCCTAGAAAGAGTTGTTGTTGTCTTGCCTATATACTGGTTTTTTTGGAGCTTACAGTCCCCAAGAGGGCATTTGAAGGCATAGACGACGTTAGTCTCTTTTAAAGCGTTCTGTTTTGTGCCTGGAGAGTTTCTCATGAGTAGGCTGGCCGTTTTTCTGGTTTTATAGTAAATCGTCAGTTGTATCCTCTGATTTTTGTCTGTAGGGATAACGTTTCTATTAACAATATCTTTCAGGACCCTTTCCTCCGTTTTATGAGCTGTGGAAAAGAAGTTCCTGTAAAATAGTCTAATAGGGGGTATAGGTGTTGTGTTAGTTGTCTCTTCAGAGGTTGCATGGCTTTTCACTTTCCTTCTTATGATGTCTTCGACGAAACCATTGGAGAAGCCGTTGTTGACTAGGACCTGCCTTACCCTACAGAGTTCTTCGTCGACTTGCTTCCATTCTGAGCTGTGGCTGAGAGCACGGTCGACATATGCGTTAACAACACTCCTCTTGTACCTGTCTGGGCAGTCGCTGTTGGCATTTAGGCACATTCCTATGTTCGTTTCCTTAGTGTAGACTGCAGTGTGGAAACCTCCGCTCTTTCCCATGACTGTTACATCTAGAAAGGGCAGCTTCCCATCGTTTTCCATCTCGTAAGTGAAACGCAGCACGGAACTCTGCTCAAATGCCTCCTTCAGCTCCTGCAGATGTCTGACATCAGGTACCTGTGTAAAAATGTCGTCAACATACCTGCAGTATATGGCCGGTTTCAAGTTCATGTCGACTAAGACTTTTTGCTCGATGGTACCCACGTAGAAGTTTGCAAACAGGACACCTAGGGGAGAACCCATGGCGACCCCATCTACTTGCTTATACATGTGCCCATCCGGGCTCAAGAAGGGTGCCTCTTTAGTACAAGCTTGGAGTGGTTTCCTCAGAATATTTTCTGGTATGTCAAGAGGAGTACAGGCTGGATCACGATACACTCTGTCGGCTATCATTCCGATTGTCTCGTCCACAGGTACGTTGGTAAACAGCGATTCTACGTCCAACGAGGCTCTTATCCCTGTGGCCCGTGTGCCCCGCAGTAAGTCAACAAATTCCTTTGGAGACTTCAGGCTGAAGGCGCAAGGAACATAAGGAGTCAGCAGGCCCTTGAGTCGCTTCGCCAGTCTGTACGTGGGTGTGGGTATCTGGCTAATGATTGGCCGAAGTGGGTTTCCAGGCTTGTGTGTCTTGACATTTCCATACGCATATCCAGGTTTATATTCCCCAATGATCTTTGGCAGGTGGAGTCCGGATTTCTTGGCGTTCACAGTTTCGATCAGTTTGTTGACCTTTGCTTTTAATCCGGCTGTAGTGTCCTTCGTTACCCTTTGGAACTTAGTTTGGTCAGAGAGTATGATGTTCATTTTCGCCAGATATTCGTCTTTTTTAAGAATGACATATATAGGCGACTTGTCACCTCTCCTGACAACTATCTCCTTGTTCTCACGAAGGCTTTTAGCTGCCGCTTTAAGCTCGGGGAACAGTATGGTGCTTCTGTAATTGCCTCGATTCTTTCCTCCTTCTGCAATAAGTTCTGCTTGTAAGGTATCTTTGGTAGTGACCTTCTTTTGTGTCTCGAGGTCGAATATGTCATCCAACAGAATTTCCAACTCTACTTTCCGGGCCATCTCACTCGGTCTGGACATAACATGACAGTTTATGCCCAGATTTAGGAGAGTGACTTGGTCCTCAGTGAGGTTAATTCCTGCAAGGTTCAGGAAGCCATCTCTTGGTCGTGGAATTGCCATAGGTCCTCCATATAATGTTGTTAGTTTCTTGATAATCCTTGTTTCAGTGCTGAGGAAACAACAAGGACTTGAACAACACCTCGACATCCTCACAGACCAACATCACCTCAGCACTGAAACAAGGATTATCAAGAAACTAACAACATTATATGGAGGACCTCGTTAGGAGTAAGGAATAGTTAAGTTAGGTTAGGTTATGTAAGTTAGGTTAGGTTGCGTTGATTAGGTAAGTTACATTAAGTTAGTAAGGTTAGGGTAGGTTAGGTTAAATACATTAAGTTTAGTTACATTAGATTATGTAAGTTAGGTTTTGATAAGTTAGATTAGGTTAGGTTATGTAAGGTAAGTTAGGTTGGATAGGTTAGTTAAGTTACTAGCTGTACCCGGCCACGTGTTGCTGTGAGGACACTTAACCCCGAAATCATCTCATCTCAAGAAGATAGGTAAGTTAGGTTAGGTAAGTTAAGTTAGGTTAGGTTGTGCTAGGTTATGTAAGTTAGGTTAGATTATGTAAGTTAGGTTAGGTTAGGTAGGTTACGTTATGTTAGTAAGGTTAGGTTAGATAAGGAAAGTTAGGTTATGTAAGTTAAGTTTCGTTAACTTAGGTTAGGTTAGGTAAGTTATGTTAAGTTAGTAAGGTTAGGATAGGTTAGGTTATGTAAGTTTAATTTAGTTAGGTTATGGTATGTAAGTTAAGTTAGGTTAGGTAAGTTATATTAAGTTAGGTTATGTAAGTTAAGTTAGGTTAGGTTAGGTAAGTTTTGTTAAGTTAGGTTTGGTTAGCAAAGTTAAGTTAGGTAAGTTAGGTTAGGGTATGTAAGTTAGGTTAGGTTAGGCTAGGTAAGTTACAATTAGTAAAATTAGGATAGGATAGGTTATGTAAGTTAAGTTTAGTTAAGTTAGGTTAGGTTATGCAGTGATGTCCAGAGAAAAGTTTTAAAGTAAAGTGGCTATGAAAATATATTTTATCAGAATGATTATTAACAGAAATAAAAGTTTGATATGAAAAGTTGAACTAGTCACATGAAGAGCCATGTTTGTGGCATATTAAATGCTATTAACGAGTTCAACTGTAAATTTCTTAGTGAAACTGTCTTAGTGAAAGCTGCTATTGCATAAAAGATAGCTATTTTACTTATTTATACATGAAGAATAAGTTTATCAGTACTTAAATTTGTATAAGTTTAGTTTGATATATTACTTAAAGTTAATTGTGACTACATAAAGACATGTTTTAATTTACATATGTCTTAAACAAAGATGTTAGTGACTATTTCCTGATGAGTGAAGAGTGATTTTACTTACAATTAGAGTTTAATTAATGCACAAAGAAGTCCTAGAGAGTAATTATTTTATATAAAGTGACGTTAAAGACTGAAAATTTTAATTAAAATGATCTTGGAACGTATTATTGCTGACTTGGAGGCAATCTTATCAGGAAGAAGATAAGTTAGAAAGTTTCTCTGATGAAAGAAGGTGAGTTAGATATTACCTTTGATGACTCTGAGATGCTCGAAGATGTTAAGAGATCGACCTTTAAGGACTCTGATAATAACTTTTTATGGCATAAATAGTATTCTTAGTGTCTTTGAACATGTCGTGGGAGAATAAAGATGACATGAACGAGTATCAATTGATGAACAAAGATGCTTTGAGAGTTATTTTAGTTAAGAAAGGATGTAAAGATGATGTACTTGCATATTTTTAAAGTTGAATGAGGCATAATGATAGTTAAGAAAGTGTTGAAAGAAATTAACCTTGATTATTTTAATTTGAGAGAAGTGTTATAGTAGTTAAGAACAATGTTGAAAACATGATGAAAGTGACTAGTTTTTAGTTACTATGTGACTATTATAGTTAATAGAAAGTGACTATTTACTCTCAGTTTAGTTAAATATTTTAGTGGCTATTTAGTTTCAGTTTAGTTAGATATTTTAGTGACTATTTTTTAGATTAGCGAATGATTTTAATTAAGGAACGTTAAGAAAATAATGCCTTGGTACATTTTATTTTAAAGAACATGTAAGAGAATGCGGTGAACACAGTAAACATGCGGGGAACATGACACAGAACACATAGAACTTGAATGAGAATGAACACTGAATTTGCGGGAATATGACAAAAAAACACAGAAAACAGGGAAGAGAATACGAAAATGTTATTTGAATTTGTGATGAACATGCTTAGAACATGATAAAGAACATAGAAAATATGATTTGAACTTACATAAAATATGCTATGAATGTGGAGAGAACACAAAATTAATACCTACATTTAAAATTCATGAGGTTTGGATGAGATGGGGAAGGGTGAGATGGAGGCGAGATAAAGGGGGAGTAGAGGGAGAGGGAGGGGAAGATAAGAGTGAAAGGGAGTTGGGGAAGGTAAGGGAGGGGGGGAAGATAAGGGAGAGCGGAGGTAGGGGATGGGGAGGTAAGGGGGGAAGGTAAAGGGTGTGCGGAGATAAAGGAGGGAAAAGATAAGGTGTGATATGACCATGTGATTATTATTATTATGACCGTGTGAATGTTATTATTACCTAATGAATGATTATTTACATAGCTGAGTAAACGTAAGTAAATGGCATTGAAGGAGAGGATATGTTTACTCTGATAAGGTGATAGGCTGGAGCGGGACTAGATCAGAAATAATTAAGTTTGACGAACTAAGCCAGAGGACAGGAGTTGGAGCTCGATAATTTCCTTGTTGATCTATTTTACAGGGGTCAGACATGTAGTGTGTTTTAAATCTCAGGGGATTTGGACTGGTAATAAGTAACTGACAAGAGTGAACTAGGGCGGAAGACAAGAGTGAACTAGGGCGGAAGACAAGAGCTGACACTTGGTAACTGCTTCGGTCTTATATTACTGTATATGACATAGCTATCTTTTATATCTCAGGGGATTTCTTAGATACTAAAGACGATACGGCAGTGAACTAAGGTGGGGACAGGAGCTAGAACTCGGTAATTGCTTGGATCTATTTTAATAAGTCTGATATACAGAGGGTTTAAATTTTAGGAAAATTATTCAGGCATTAACGAAGATACGAGAGAGGGTTAAGGTGAGGGACAGAAGTTAGAACTTGCCTACTGACTTGATTTGTTTTACTACGTCTGAAATAACTGTTTTACATTTCAGGGAAATTGGAATGTTAGTACAGAAGTTATGGGATAAAGTAAGGCGGGGACAAGAGCTAAAGTTCGGTAATTGTTTTGATTTATTGTAATATGTCTGAAATATGACATATGTTTTAAATTTGGCTATTAGCAATGAAACAACACTTATAAATGTATAGAGCTGGGTTCAAGAGCTAATATCTGATGAACTTTTAAAAAAATATCTGCTCATTAATTATATCTATAAGAACTCTTAAGAACTCAGTGAGGAATAATCTTTGACAAAATTCAGTCTTAATTCCTGAGATGCAGCTGAAACAAAATGATACTAAAAATATTTGACCTTGAACTAATTTTGACATTGAATGAGACTCTGACTTATTTTGAGATTGAACGAGACTCTGGCTAATTTTGACATTGAATGAGACTTTCACAAATTTCGATCTACAATTGGACTCTGAATAATGTTTGGTCTTAAAATGGTATCTGACGATTTTTGGCCTCAAACTGGACTCTGATTAATTTCGGTTTTCAACTGGTCTCTGACTAATTTCCGTCTTTAATTGGACTCTGTTAAATTTGGTCTTTAACTGGACTCTGTCAAAATTTGGGCTTAGAATGGACTCTGATTAATTTCGGTCTTATATGGTTTTGAAATTATTTTGGTCTCTGTTATATTTCGGTCTTTAACTGAGGAAACAGCCATAAATGGTTAAAAAAACTAAAACTTACTGCTACGATGTGTATTTTCCTTAAGAAACTTCTATGAATATTGTCACGGTAAAATCTCTAGGAAGAGATTCGGCCTGCTCCATTATCACCTATTCTACCCATATCACGTCTTTATATGCAAGTACAACAGCCACAAGAACAACAACTACTACTTCCAGACGTCACGCCATCGGCCAAACAAGCAGTTTAACAGCCAATTAATAGTTAAAGAAGTCACCAGCGCTCTCTGCCCGGCCGCCGATCTGTATATATAGGGCTGCCTTGCCTAATACGAGTTAGATTACTCCTGCGTGCTCAACTGAGTAGACCCGCTAACACATCAGTACCAGATTTAGTCAGACTAGCTCACAGTATTCTGCACAATATTTTATTTTGCACCTTAATGTAACATAAATTTAATTATTCATCTTGTTTGTTTTGCACACTTTGTATTAGAGACAAGCCTGGATATTTTTGTAATTTGTTTAAATTTTTTTTTATCAGAGTAAAGTATTTTTAAATGTTTTTTTCCCCTCTGCTTTATCCTACAGTATACCTCACGGTGAAGACAACTTGCAGTTTACTTTTTTTTATTTGCTTTGTGACTGGCATTACAGAAACTGCACGACCACCACCTTTTCCCGTCACAATATATTTTCTGAAAATGATCTTTTTTGAATAGTTTCAGTCTTAAAATCTCTAAGAAATTTCTATGATTATATGAACTCTGAAATATTTTCATAAAACTGAACTCTGAAAAAAATTAAATTTCCCCTATAATTACTCTTTAAGAACGAATAAGTGATTTTTGGTCTGAAATTCCTCCATAAGAAACCTTTAAGAACTCAGTGTCTCTTTTTTCAAACATATCTGTTTATGACCGTAGAGCTTATTTTCAGTAGGACTGGAGGGACACTTACTGGTAAGAATATTGGTATCAATATTAAATATGCTAGACTATTCTATATGATGTTCGTTAGATCTCTCGTTGATTATAATGCTCTGCACTTAATTAATTTCCCCTCCTCTGTGTTGGACAAACTTGAAGTAGTACAGAATGAAGCCATGAGGATAATTCTTGGTGCTCCAAGATGCACAAGAATCATCAACATGAGGGAAGAACTGAAGCTTCCAACCATACTAGAGAGAATAATGCAAGTCAACACCACCTTTTGCCTTAAAGTCATGAGAGACCCTACATCTCCTGCACTGCTCAGAGACAAATTATTTAGTGCTGTTAACATCCTTTTGACTGGTGCCGACATACCAACTCACTCCTTTTATGATAATTGGCTGAGCAACAATGCTTACAATCTCATTAAACTTAACATTCTTTTTAAGTGCAATCTACCTGTCTCTGATATTCCTCTTTATCTGTACCCCACCATTCAAGTAGCATACACACACCTGTCACCAAGAAAGATAATGAGAATCATGCTCTTCTCAAAGCTGCCACTCTTGAAACAATTGCCTCCTCCATCGAGAGTTTACGATCTCACGAGCACTGTGTCTACACCGACGGCTCAGTCCAATCCTTTACTGGACGGACTGCAGCAGCATGTAGGTTTTATAGAAATAATATTTGCACAAAGACTGTCAGTGTCAGGTTAAACAACTGGCTGACCTCCACACAAGCAGAACTAGCAGCATTACACCTAGCTACCAGTACATTAAAAAACATTGGAGGAGGAATAATATTCTGTGATTCAAAGTCTGCTCTTCAAGCAATCGAAAACTTCTCTTGGAAGATCGACAGCAAGAACCTCATACTCCCAATTATAAATGACCTAATTGATGCACAGAGTAAAGGGTCTCGAATCTCCTTTGTATGGATACCTTCACATATAAATATAACCCATCATAATGGTACAGACATTGCAGCCAAATTAGCGTGTAACAAGTTTGAAGTTGAATTAGATCTAGGTATCCCCATCTCTGCTGTCAAAACTGTATTGCTCCAAGCATTCAGATCTGAAATGAAAGAACTTACTGACTCCCAACGACCTGAAAGTACTAGTATAAAAAGCTATGATTTGTTCAGATCTGAAACCTACATCTATGGGTAGCACAAAACGTCCACTAGACTGTGCGACACAGTGGTTGCAAGGATCAGGTTGGGTTACCGTTACCTGTGGCAGGTGGCTGCAGGTGACGGATCTCCCAATCCTGAGCACTCCAGTTGCAAACTCTGTGAGCAGGAACTACGGCACGATCTCCCGCACTACATCACTGAATGCCCAGTTATTAGACCTTCCAGACCAGTTGGCATGAGGTACCTGGAGCTTTGCAATTGCTTTATTCACTCTCGTATTCTTGAAGATATCCTCACAGTGTACCCAAAATTTGCCAGTGCAGGCTACTAAACACATGGCTCTGTATGACTAACCATCCTGCGAGATGGGGACTTGTATTACCATTGCTACCTTATTCAATCTTGTGTTGATGATATCCTCTAAATGCTTCCGGAGTCTGCCAGTGCAGACTGCTTATCACATGCCTCTGTATGACTAACCATCCTGTGTGATGGGGATTTTTTAGCATCACCTAGTTAGCTTTTTTTTTTTGACACACTGTACTCCACTTCATATAGTCTAGGGTAGCTGCACTAATGAAGATGTACCTCATGTGTTAATAAAAAAAAAAGGGGACTTTGTCCACGAATTTTTCGATAAGCAACTTCTATGAACTCTGAAATAATTTTCAATTTCGACCATAGGATTCCTTTAAGAACGTAGGGTCTCCTTTCGCCTCGAATTTTCCCCATAAAAAACATTAAGAAATTAAGGTTAAAACATCCAAATCGTCCCCCTTTTGCCCTGAATTTCCCGCATAGGAACTCTTTAGCAACGTAATTCCCCTTTTTGCCTGGAACTTTCCCCTTGAGAAACTTTTAAGAACTTATGGTACCCTTTCACTTCACTGTATTATACACCACCATACCATACACCACCATACCATACACCACCATACCATACATCACCGTACCATACACCACCATACCATACACCACCATACCATACACCACCGTACCATACACCACCATACCATACACCACCATACCATACATCACCGTACCATACACCACCGTACCATACACAACTGTACAATACATAACCATACCATACACCACTGTACCATACGCCGCCATATAATACACCACCGTACCATACACCACCATACCATACAACACCGTACCATACACCACCCTACCATACACCATATCATACACCACTGTACTATACACCACCATACCATACACCACTGCACCGTACACCACCGTTCCATGTACCATTGTACCATACACCACCGAACCATACACCACTGCACCATACACCACTGTACCATACACCACCGTAACATGTACAATTGTACCATATACCACCGTACCATACACCACCGTACAATACATAACTGTACCATACACCACCGTACAATACATAATAGTACCATATACCACCGTATAGTACACCACTGTACCATACTCCACTGTACCATACATCACCGTACCATACACCACCGTACCATACACCACCGTTCCATACACCACCGTTCCATACACCACCGTACCATACACCACCGTTTCATACACCACCGTAACATACACCACCGTACCATACACCACCGTTCCATACACCACCGTTCCATACACCACCGTACCATACACCACCGTACCATACACCACCGTACCATACACCACCGTTCCATACACCACCGTTCCATACACCACCGTTCCATACACCACCGTTCCATACACCACCGTTCCATACACCACCGTTCCATACACCACTGTACCATACACCACTGTACTATACACCACCGTTCCATACACCACCGTTCCATACACCACCGTTCCATACACCACCGTACCATACACCACCGTTCCATACACCACCGTTCCATATACCACCGTACCATACACCACCGTACCATACACCACCGTTCCATACACCACCGTTCCATACACCACCGTACCATACACCACCGTTCCATACACCACCGTTCCATACACCACCGTACCATACACCACCGTTTCATACACCACCGTAACATACACCACCGTACCATACACCACCGTTCCATACACCACCGTTCCATACACCACCGTACCATACACCACCGTACCATACACCACCGTACCATACACCACCGTACCATACACCACCGTTCCATACACCACCGTATAATACACCACTGTACCATACACCACTGTACCATACACCACCGTACCATACACCACCGTACCATACACCACTGTACCATACACCACCGTACCATACACCACTGTACCATACACCACTGTACCCTACACCACCGTACCATACACCACTGTACCATACACCACTGTACCATACACCACTGTACCATACACCACCGTACCATACACCACCGTACCATACACCACTGTACCCTACACCACCGTACCATACACCACTGTACCATACACCACTGTACCATACACCACTGTACCATACACCACCGTACCATACACCACCGTACCATACACCACTGTACCCTACACCACCGTACCATACACCACTGTACCATACACCACTGTACCATACACCACTGTACCATACACCACCGTACCATACACCACCGTACCATACACCACTGTACCCTACACCACCGTACCATACACCACTGTACCATACACCACTGTACCATACACCACTGTACCATACACCACCGTACCATACACCACCGTACCATACACCACCGTACCATACACCACCGTACCATACACCACCGTACCATACACCACCGTACCATACACCACCGTACTATACACCACCGTTCCATACACAAGCATTATTCTATTTCACAGAAAAAATGCAATATTTATCTCCTCTCGTGGAAGCTGATTTGATTAATTTTTGTCCTCCAAACTTTTGAACCCATCACCGGCACACAACAACAGTTCCATTGATCCACAGCCTTTGAGAGCTGCCGTAAAAGTGAAGGTGCTCTTCAATTCTATACAGCGGTGTTCAATTGTTCATAATGGCGATACTCCGCGCGTTGGATGAATGGGTACCGGGCTGCTATTAGGGTGGCTTGCGTTCGAACCCCCACCTTGAGGCATCATTTGAGTTTAAAGTTGATAAACTGTAGCCAAGGCTACCATACGCCGACTACAACTGCCCTAGTGTCTACCAGGGCTACCATACGCCGACTACAACTGCCCTAGTGTCTACCAGACTACCATACGCCGACTACAACTGGCCTAGTGTCTACCAGGGCTACCATACACTGACTATAACTGGCCTAGTGTCTACCAGGGCTACCATACGCCGACTACAACTGGCCTAGTGACTACCAGACTACCATACGCCGACTACAACTGGCCTAGTGTCTACCAGGGCTACCATACACCGACTACAACTGGCCTAGTGTCTACCAGGGCTACCATACACCGACTACAACTGGCCTAGTGACTACCAGACTACCATACGCCGACTACAACTGGCCTAGTGTCTACCAGGGCTACCATACACCAACTACAACTGGCGTAGTGACTATCAGGGCTACCATACACCGACTACAACTGGCCTAGTGTCTACCAGGGCTACCATACACTGACTATAACTGGCCTAGTGACTACCAAGACTACCATACACCAACTACAACTGGCGTAGTGACTATCAGGGCTACCATACACTAACTACAACTGGACCAGTAACTACCAGGGCTACCATACACCGACTACAACTGGCCCAGTGACTGTCAGGGCTACCATACACCGACTACAACTGGCCCAGTGACTGTCAGGGCTACCATACACTAACTACAACTGGCCCAGTAACTACCAGGGCTACCATACACCGACTACAACTGGCCCAGTGACTGTCAGGGCTACCATACACCGACTACAACTGGCCCAGTGACTGTCAGGGCTACCATACACTAACTACAACTGGCCCAGTAACTACCAGGGCTACCATACACCGACTACAACTGGCCCAGTAACTACCAGGGCTACCATACACCGACTACAACTGGCCCAGTAACTATCAGGGCTACCATACACTAACTACAACTGGACCAGTGTGCACCAGGGCTACCATACATAGACTACAACTCAGGATTAAGAAACAGACATTAAAAGTACCTAGATGCAGCTATAATCACGAGCAAACTATTCATAATACTAAAACAATCGATGAATTCAGTTTTTACTAATCGTCACTGGTGACTTCTCGAAAGGTATGTCTACGAGCAAGAAGGTAGTACAGTACTACCTAAGAAAATATTTTGAAAGTTTTCATTGAAATAAAAAATATATTTATGAAATTATAGGTGCAAATTTGGACTTGAAGGCAATTAAATAACACGAAACACAATGAATATGCAAATAATCGAGGGTACTGCAAGATACTAATCGAATTTAGCGGTATAATGTATACAGTGTATCTTTATATATACTGGCTACAGTAAAAGCTTAAATACAGGTGAATAAAATACATAAAAAATTATATACACTGACTTACGATAAAAAGCGCAACATGCACGTCATCAGTACGAATATACAAAATAAATATATGCGGTGCAGTGCAGGAGGCAGAGAAATAGTATTTACCTCGAACCGTTGGCAGTCTCGCTTCGTCTGCTGGTCTCAGAGCCTCGTCTTGTACGCTCTTTCCTTGTGTTGATAAAGAAAAATACTACATTATATACTGCAAAGTCTCCAGTGATGACCGTATTAACCACACGCTCTAAGGCCATCCATCTAATCCTCTGCCTAATTTCATTCTGAACACCACGCGTCAGTAATCCTATATATATATTATATAATATATGTATATATATATATATATATATATATATATATATATATATATATATATATATATATATATATATATATATATATATATATATATATATATATATATATATATATATATATATATATATATATATATATATATATATTCTAGCACACATCTTCCTTATTTGTCTCATGTTCTTTACTTGCGAAGTTTATATATTAACTCTCAAAAGTTAAATTTTTTGTTTCATTTGCCCTGCGGCCGCTAAGAGAGGCGTTTCGTTGACTCATGTCATCGTTTTCAAGAGCAGTGAAATGGATACAATTTAGCTGAAGCAGCTAAGGCTAAGGTTAAGTAAAGTGTTGCATAGGTCAGTGGCCTTCTGTAGTTTCGTTACGTGTTATGTTTGCTGAGGCAGTGTGTGCTGGACCCTCAGGATGGTCAAATGTTTCTGAGAGTAATCTGGCTGTCAATAGCTGAGTAAGATTTTTGATTTGTAGTGCTTCGACCATGTCTAATCTTTTATTGTCATATCTGTTGATTATTTCGGTGTGTTTGTCAGACTATCTCTGGTGCAGCTCTGGTTGTCAGGATTTCTCTGATGCTGTTCTGGTTTGGTGTAGAAATGACAGGCTCTTTGATCGAACTGTGTTCTTTGTGCATTGTGAGGCCATATCTGAATTGAATGTTAACTTTGGAAAGTGAATTTTTGAACTTCATTCTCAAGTCAAGAAAAAATTATAAAACATAGAAAAGATTGGTGCTAGAAATATTGGTCTAACTCCATTCTGTAATATTCAATATACTTTTCGTAACTAGATTCTAATCTAGGTGGGAGTCGGAGCCACATGTTCGGCCGCAGAAGATTTCAGGGAAGAGTCACATGTTGATAAGAGTGACTGTCAGAAAGTTTGACTAAAGTTGTGAGAGAGGAAGCAGGCAGCTGTGCAGCGGCCGTAGTTCCAACCCACGCTATCAGCGACCTCAAGATAAAAGGGCGAACACAGACGAGAACAGAAATAAATAGTGATTTAGAAAATAGAATTAGAACGAAAATGATCTTACTTCGAGTTCCAGTAGACCTTGGTGATGACGTGGTAGGACGTCCTCCTCCAGCCCTTCTTCTTGAGGATGTTTCCAAGCTGTACCTCGGCTCTACCTCCACTGTAGGCCTCACTGAGGTCGAACAGGTTGATCCCGGCATCGTAGGCCACTGTGATGATCTCCTCAGCTGTCTCCTCCGTCACCTGGGGGCTGAACGTCACCCAGGTACCTGTGGAGAGTGATTAGTCTGAGGGCTTGTCCAGGTACCTGTGGACAGGCCTTAGTCTGAAGGCTTGGCTGGGTACCTGTGGACAGTCCTTAGTCTGAGGGCTTGCCCAGGTACCTCTGGAGAGTGCCTGCCATGGGCAAAATATCCACTTAGCGTTATGTTAGTTATGGCCAATAGTTGTAGACCAGAACAAAAACACAGAGCTAATCATTGTTATTAATTGACCCCGAGCTATGCAGCCCCTTGAAACAGAGAGACTGTCAGGATAAATAAATATATTGAATAACCTCTTAAACAATAATTTGACGTTAGAAAATCATTTATATTTTTGTTACTTAGCAGATAGCTCGGATAAATTAGGTAATCAAAAAGTTAATATCAAAGAGTTTAATGGAGAGTGGGCATCACACTCGGCGCAGCCAGAGACCCAGCTGGAGGCAAAGCGACGTCAACTGAGGCAGTCTACCAAAACAAAGCCTCATGGTGGGACTCCTGGTTCAAGCTTGACGCGGAGCGGACGTCTGGACGCCTCCTCCGCCCAACCCATCCTCCAAACAATGACCCAAAAGTGATTCCATGCACCCGCCAAACCGCCTGTTTGTGAATGAATAAAGTTACACATGACTCACAACTGATTTCGTTCGAACATTTCCAGAACAAGTGTTTCATTGACGAATTTTGTTCGAACCACAACGCTATAAATGCTTCACCCACGTACTACAAATACAAATAATCGCCAACAGAACCAAAACATCTAACCTAACCTAACCTATGCCTATATATGCACAAATAAGCTAATATATTATAATAATAAATTATGTTTGAGAAAATTTCCGTTTTGAATGAACAGCATGTAAAAGTTTATGAATGCGTCTGTGGGGTCGACCACTGGATGTAATGGATTTGAGTCGAGGATGGGTTGTCTCCGCCTGGAAGCCACCGGTTCACGTTTGGTTTTTCGATTTTGGATTTGATACTGCCGTTTAGCATTCCTCTTCAACGGTCCGGTTTGTACAACTCCAGGCGCACATATCGCCTTGGGTCACCGGGTTGTTGATAGATTTTTTTTTTACGTGTTCTGGTTGGTTCTCCCGGCGGGGTGACGGTGTCTGTCGCCGGCTTGGCCGAGAGGTGCCGGAAGTTGGTGGGTTTTGGTGGGCTCCTGGTGGAGCCCAACGCCCACCCTCAGCCGTGGTGGGCGGATGGTTTCTGCTCTGCCGAGGAAGCACTATATGACTTTTGCGTTTTAGCTGGGAGCCGAGTTTTTGGTTTTACTACCTGGTGTTCTCTGTGTGGGACGGCCCGGTGCTTGTTACCCTGAAAGACTCCTGGGGCTCCCCCAATCATCTGCCTGTCTGCGTTTCTTTGCCGCGAGGCATATCAGTTTCCAGTGATTGGCGTCACTCGTTTCACGATTCGGCTTGGCGTTTCACCTTTCCAGGCTTCGGGATTAACCCTTTACGGGTACGCTGGGGCGCATCCGATCCCACGATCGTCGTCGCCCATAAATTAAATAAACAATAAGCCTCACGGTGTGTGGTGCTGATTTTCATCTCTTGGAGACGAAAAAACGCAGAAAGTCTATAATAAGTAATTACTTTCACCCAGTTTAATTATTAAAGTGTAATAGGCTGGATACAAGATAAATAAAGAAGTGTAAGAGTGTGTAATAGAATCAGTGAACCACTATAGACGCCATTACTACACCAAACTACTTCCCACTTCACCATTGTTCCTCGCCTCAGTTAAGTACTTAACTTATAGTGCCCAGCCCGCTAAGAGGGCTATTAAAAGTCCTAACAAATTAACCAAAGAGTTTGGGCACCCGTTTTTCTGCCGTCAAATTTAAGGGACGGTTTGTGGTACATTAGACTTCTTTCAGGATCGTTTCGAAAATGTTATATTTATGCCATTAATCGTTTGTGTGTAAGCTTTTGGACATTTAGCGGGCTTACAGAACATCAAGAGGTTTGTGTCAGTTGCAGACTTTGCAGGAATAACTAAACTAGCTAAGTCAATAAACCCTTAACAGTTTTTCAACTGAATTTGGGATTAACTCAGTGATATACTGGAACAAATTAATTTAACTCAGTGATAGTTAATTTAATAGGTAATCTTTATTATTGAAAATATAAGCTAGGTAAGCTAGTAATTAATTAATTTACCAGTGTTTGCTGCACTTTAATGTTATTTAATCCTTAATAAGAATTTAATAAAGATATTGCTGGTAGGTGTGAGGGAACAGGGGTCACCCTCTCTGGACTTTGCTCACTCCCCACACTTAACCAACCCAAGGATACCATCTTCAAGTTGTTTTGTTTGTTTAATTCTCGCAGAAATACTCCAGGAGTAGGAACACAGTACTCATTGTATAAACTCGCCTCGAAGGACAACCAATTCTACTGCTACGTTGGTGACTCATATAAGCTTGTAAGCTTGTAAGATAAGTGTGTAAGCTTGAGAATACTCTGAGTGTACTCATATTGAGTACGTTGCTTGTGACGTAGAGAGTGAGTAAGACCAGGAAAGAGAGCCTCAGGGTACTGAGTCACAAGCCCTTGCTGAGTGTCAGGACTCTCAAAGCACGAGCTCATTAACATACAAAACCACGACATATTTTCTCTTTGTTTACATTGAATAAACTGTTTATGGGCATCGAAACTCCCCAATCAAGTGTAATTTTTGTTATAAACACCATCCTGATGAATATGAGCTCATAGACTGTTTAATATATGTAAACAAAGCCTCGAAGGATTGAGAAAAGAAGTACTAGTTTCGTTTCCTTGATGCGCAACTGCTTGATAAGTCCTAGTAGTGGTAAGTGCCCGCTGGTGACCAGTACTTGGGTGCTCTGACAGTAGTGGTCACACTGTTAATGGGGTCCTGTTTAGAGTACATGGTATCTGAAGAGAGGGTCGCCCAAGTACAGTAGAGAGTATTCTTAGTAGGTTACAGTGGAGGAGGGGAAGGGAGGGAGAGAGAGAGAGAGAGAGGGGGGGGGGGGGAGGGGGGCAGGCTCTGGGCTGTGGTAAAATTTTTTTTACAGTAGGCAAAGGCACCAACAGTGTGGATCTGGGCAACTATACGACTGATCAATATAACACTGATTACATAATTGATCAACATAACACTGATGAACATAACACTGATCAAAATAAATCGGACAAAATAACACTGATCAACTATAACACATATAAACTATAAAACTGATCAACATAACACTGATCAAAATAATATTGACCAAATAACACTGATGAACATAACATTGATCAACCTAACACTGATCAACATAACACTGATCAAAATAACACTGATCAAATTAGCACTGATTAACCTAACACTGATAAACATGACACCGATCAACATAACACTGATGAAAATAACACTGATCAACCGAACACTGATCAACATAACAGTGATTAACATAATACATCAATAAGAAACTGATCAACCTAACACTGATCAACATAACACAGATCAACATAACACTGATAAACCTAACACTGATCATATATAACACTGATAAACGTAACATAGATCAAAATAATACTGATCAATCTAACACTGATCAACCTAGCACTGATCATATATAACACTGATCCACTATATCACTGATTAACATAACACTGATCAACAATAACACTGATAAACAATAACACTGATCAACATAACACTGATCAACATAACATTAATCTACTATAACACTGATCAGTATAACACTGATCAAAATAACACTGAACAGCCTAACAATGGTCAACATAAAACTGATCAATATATCACAGATCAACAGTAACACCGATTACCATAACATAAAACTGATGAACATAACACTGATTCATAACACTGAAAATCATAACTGATCAACATAACACTGATCAACAAAATACTGATCAACATAACACTGATCAACCATAACACTGATCAACATAACACTGATCAACATAATACTGACCTACATAAAACTGATCAACCATAACACTGATTAACATAACACTGAACAACAAAACACTGATTAACATAACACTGATCAACTATAACACTGATCAACCAAACACTGATCAACCTAACACTGACCAAAATATCAATGAGCAGCATAACACTGATCAACATGACACTGAATAATACAACACTGATCAACATAACACTGATCAACTTAAAATTGAATAACTATAACACTGACAAACATTACATTGATCAACAAAACACTGATCAACATAACACTGATCAACATAACACTAATCAACAGTAACACTAATCAACTAAATCATTGATCAACATAACACTGATCAATAATAAGACTGACCAATATAGCACTGATCAAACTAACACCGATCAGCCTAACATTGATCAAAAAACACTGATCAATATAATTGATGAAAATAACACAGTTCAACCTAACACTGACAAACATAACACTGATCAAAATAACACTGATTGAAATGACACTGATCAAAATAGCACTGATCAACCAAACACTGATCAACATGAAACTGACCAACATAACACTGATAAAAAAACACTGATCAACCTAACACTAATACACATAACACTGATCAAAATAACCCCCAATCAAAATAACACCGATAAACATAAGACGGACCAACCTAACACTGATCATATATAACACAGATCAAATATAACACTGATCAACAAAACACTGATCAACAATATTACTGATCAACAATAACACTGATCAACTATAACACTAATCAACTATAACACTGATCAACAATAACACTGATCAATATAACATTGATCAACTATAACACTTATCAACCTAACACTGATCAACTATTATACTGATCAACTATATCACTGATCAAAATAACACTGATCAACATAACACAGATCAACTATAACACTGATCAACAATAACACTGAGCAACCTAACACTGATCAGTGTAACAGTGATCAAAATAACACTGAAAACACTAACACTGATCAACATAAAACTAACACTGATCAACATAAAACTAACACTGATCAACTCAACACTGATCAACATAACACTGAAAACATAACACTGATACATAACACTGATCAATATAACACTGATCTACATAACACTGATAAACTATAACACTGATCAACATAACACTAATCAACAAAGTACTGATAACATAGCACAAATCAGCATAAACCTGATCAACTATAAAGCTGATCAATATAGCACTGATCAAACTAACACAGATCAACCTAACATTGACCAAAAAACACTGATCAATATAACATTGATGAAAATAACACTTTTCAACCAAACACTGACAAACATAACACTGATCAAAATAACACTGATACACATAACACTGATCAAAATAACCCCCAATCAAAATAATACTGATCAACCTAACTCTGATTAACTATTAAACTGATCAAATATATCTCTGATCAAAATAACATTGATCAACATAACACATATCAACTATAACACTTATCAACCGAACGCTGATGAACATAACACTGATCAGTATAACAATGATCAAAATAACATTGAACAGCCTAACAATGATCAACATAAAACTGATCAATAAATCACAGATCAACAATTACACCGATTACCATAACACTGATCAACATCAAACTGATGAACATAACACTGATAAATGACACTGAAAAACATAACATTGATCAACATAACACTGATCAACATAACACAGATCAACAAATTACTGATCAACATAACACTGATTACTATAACACTGATCAGCATAACATTGAACAACAAAACACTGATTAACATAACACTAATAAGCATAAAACAGATCAACTATAACACTGATCAACATATCAATGATCAACTATAACACTGATCAACATATCAATGATCAGCATAACACTGATCAACGTGACACTGATCAACACAACACTGATCAACATAACTGATTAATAAAAAATTGATCAACAAAACACTGATCAACATAACACTGATCAACATAACACTAATCAAGAGTAACACTAATCATCTAAATCACTGATCAACATAACACTGATCAACAATAACACTGATCAATATAGCACTGATCAAACTAACACTAATCAACCTAACACTGATAAAAAAACACTGATCAATATAACATTGAGGAAAATAGCACTGTTCAATTTAACAATGACAAACATAACATTAATCAAAATAACACTGATCAAAATGACACTGATCAAAATAGCACTGATCAACCTAACATTGACCAACATGACATTGAGCAACATAACAATGATCAAAATAACACTGATACTCATACCACAGATCAAAATAACCCCCAATCAAAATAACACTGATCAACCTAACACAGATCAACCTAACACTAATCATATATTACACTAGCTCACTGTATCACTGATCAACATAACACTGATCAACAATAACACTAATCAACAAAAAAAATCAATAAAAACACTGATAAACTATAACACTGATACACTATAACACTGATCAACAATAATACTGATCAACATAACACTGATCAATGATAGCACTAATAAACTTAACACTGATCAACTATTTCACTGATCATCTATATCACTGATCAAAATAACACTGATCAACATAACACAGATCAACTATAGCACTGTTCAACTATAACACTGATCAGCCTAACACTGATGAACATAACACTGATCAGAATAACACTCAACAAAATAACACTGAACATCCTAACTCTGATCAACATAAAACTAACACTGATCAACTCAACATTGATCAACATAACACTAATCAACAAAACACTGATAACATAACACTAATCAGCATAAAACTGATCAACTATAACAATGATCAACCTAACACTGATCAACATAATAATGATCAGCATAACACTAATCAACATAACACTGATCAACACAACACTGATCACCGTAACACTGAAACATGAAATTAATCAACTGTAACACTGACAAACATACATTAGCATAACACAAATCAACATAACTCTGATTAGCATAACACTGATCAACCTAACACTGATAAATAGTACCACTAATCAACGTAGCATTGATCATCATAACACTAATCAACATAACATTGATCAAAATAACACTGATCAACAAAACACTCATCAACATAAAATTTATCAACCTAACACTGATCAACCTAACACTGATCAAAATAACACTGATCAATATAACACTGAACAAAATAACACTGTTCAACCTAACACTGATCAACATAACAATGATCAACAAAAAATGATCAATATAACACTGATCAATATGACACGGATCAAAATAACACTGATCAACGTAACACTGATCAAAATAACACAGATCATCATAACACTGATCAACCTAACACTAACCATCCTAACACTGATCAAATTTAACACTGATCAACATAACACTGATAAACCTAACACTGATAATATATAACACTGATAAACTTAACCCAATCAAAATGACACTGATAAACTTAACACAATCAAAATAACACTAATAAATCTAACACTGATCAACCTAACACTGATCATATATAACACTGATCCACTATATCACTGATTAATATAACACTGATCAACAATATCTTTGATCAACAATAACACTGATCATCTATAACGTTGATCAAAATTGCACTGATCAATATAACATTCATCAACAATAACACTGATCAGTATAACACTGATCAAAATAACACTGAACAGCCTATCAATGATCAACATAAAACTGATCAATACATTACTGATCAACAATAACGCCGATTACCATAACACTGATCAACATAAAACTGATGAACATAACATTGATACATAACACTGAACAACATAACATTGATACATAACACTGAACAACATAACACTGATCAACACAACACTGATCAACATAATACTGATCAACAAAACACTGATAAACCATAACACTGATCAACATAACACTGATCAACATAATACTGATCAACATAACACTGATTAACCGTAACACTGATCAACATAACACTGAACAACAAAGCACTGATTAACATAACACTGATCAGCATAAAACTGACCAATTATAACACTGATCAACCTTGCACTGATCAACATATCAACGATCAGCATAACATTGATCAACATGACACTGATCAATACAACACTGATCAACATAACACTGATCAACTTAATATTTGATCAACTATAACACTGACAAACATTACATTGATCATCAAAACAGTGATCAGCATAACACATCAACATAACACTAATCAACAGTAACACTAATCAACTAAATCATTGATCAACATAACACTGAACAATAATAACACTAATCAATATAGCACTGATCAAAATAACACTGATCAACCTAATATTGATCAAAAACACAAATCAATATAACACTGATGAAAATAACATTGTTCAACCTAACACTGACAAACATAACACTGATCAAAAAACACTGATCGAAATGACACTGATGAATATAGCACTGATCAACCTAACACTAATCAACATGAAACTGGCAAACAAAACACTGATAAAAAACACTAATCAACCTAACACTAATACACATAACATTGATCAAAATAATCCCCAATCAAAATATCACTCATAAACCTAACACGGATCAACCTAACACTGATCAATATAATACTGGTTCACTAAATCTCTGATCAACATAACAATGATCAACAATAATACTGATTAACAATATCACTGATCAACTATAACACTAATCAACTATAACAATGATCAACAATAACACTGATCAACATAACATTGATCAACTATAACATTGATCAACCTAACACTGATCTACTATTACATTGATAAAATAATACTGATCAACACAACACAGATCTACTATAACACTGATCAATTATAACACTGATCAACCTAACACTGATTAACCTAACACTGATCAACCTAACACTGATTAACCTAACACTGATGGACATAACACTGATCAAAATAACACTCAAAACACTAACACTGATCAACATAAAACTCACACTGATCAACTCAACACTGATCAACATAACACTGATACATAACACTGATCAATATAACACTGATCAACATAACACTAATCAACAAAATACTGATAACATAGCACTAATCAGCATAAAACTGATCAACTATAACACTGATCAACTATAAAGCTGATCAATATAGCACTGATCAAACTAACACTGATCAACCTAACATTGATCAAAAAGCCCTGATATATATATAATATTGATGAAAATACCACTGTTCAACCCAACACTGACAAACATAACACTGATCAAAATAACACTGATCAAAATAGAACGGATTAACCTAACACTGGTCAATATGACACTGACCAACATAACACTGAACAAAATGACACTGATCAACCTAACACTGATACACATAACACTGATCAACCTAACACTGATACACATAACACTGATCAAAATAACCCCCCAGTGAAAATAACACTGATCAACCTAACACTGATCAAATATATCACTGGTTAACTAAATCACTGATCAACAATAATACTGATCAACAATAATACTGATCAACAATAACATTGATCAACTATAACACTGTTACGGACCCGAGTCCAGCGTCGTAGCACGGAGCAGTGACGACAACGCCATCTGTGAGTCAGCTCCCGAAACCCCCTCCAAATGGACAAAGCCATCTAGTGAGGACGGGATATTTCGGCCACAGGTGCTGGATTCTCGTCTTAATCAGCTCGTAACATAGCCGCTGCTGACCTCTGGTGAGGTGGCGCTTAGACAGCAACGCCATCTATGGAGTGGATAGGTGGACGTTTGTGTCTAAGCCTGTAAGTGAGGTTCCCTAGTCCCAGTACTAATGACGTGTCTGATTACAGAGTCGACCTGGGACTGCTGTATTGGACGATGGATCAGTCTACCCAAGGCAGCCAAGGTCTCTTCACTAGTCTGCTGAAGAAACAGTGAGTCAACCCCGGACGAACACTGTTGAGAGTGTTAGCCTGCCTGTGACGTGGCAGTATCAGGAATCGCCTTATCCGGGGCTGGCTGGTGGAAGAGACTAGCCACTGTGGTACTGAGAGAGGAGAGTGATCAGCGGAATCACACGAGGCTCCTGCCTAGGGCTTGCAACCCTAGTATCGGTCGTGGAGTGGCCTATACAGCGGAGCTGATTGGAACCTGCCAGCTACAGGCTGGATTGTGGTTGAAGGCCTCCACGACGGAGCACCCAGTGGGACTGTGTTTTGGCTGGCCTGTGGCCAGGGTAGATTCGCCGAGAGGATTCATCGTGGGCCACGGAGGAAGGAACCAGGCCTACCCAGAGAGTGCGCACCATGGAGCATCCTGGGTCTTCAGAGGAAGACAACTTTGTATATTTTCGTGTAGTTATAAACCCCGTGTGATTGTTATTTATTTATATAGTGGTGGTGTAATTATATATATAAACCAGAGCATTTGTATCCCTCCCCCTTTAATTTAACTTGCGTTACGGAACACATCCCTTGAAAACCTCTACTAACTTGGGGCCGGATTCCCAAATTCTAATAACACCAGAAAAGAACCCGGTTACGTCCCAGTAGGGCCGTAACAAACACTGATCAACTATAACACTGATCAACAATAACACTGATCAACAATATCACTGATCAGCATAATATTGATCAACTATAACACTGATCAACCTAACTCAGATTAACTATTAAACTGATCAACTATATCACTGATCAAAATAACATTGATAAACATATCTCAGATCAACTATAACACTGATCAAATATAACACTGATCAACCTAAGACTGATGAATATAAAACTGATCAGTGTAACTCTGATCAAAATTTCACTGAACGCCCTAACACTGATCAACTCAACACTGAAAAACATAACACTGATCTACATAACACTAATCAGCATAAAACTGATCAACTATAACACTGATCACCCTAACACTGATCAACCTAACAATGATCAGCATAACAATGATCAGCATAACAATAATCAACATAACACTGATCAACACAACACTGATCATCGTAACACCGATAAACATAAAATTAATGAACTATAACACTGACAAAGATTACATTGATCAACATAACACTGATCATCATAACTCTGACCAGCATAACACTGATCAACCTAACACAGATCAATAGTACCACTAATCAACTTAGCATTGATCATCATAACACTGATCAACATAACATTGATCATCATAACTGATCAACATAACATTGATCAAAAATACACGATCAACATTAACACTGATCAAACACTAATCAACATAAAATTTATCAACCTAACACTGATAAAAATAACACTGATCAATATTACACTGATCAAAATAACACTGCTCAATCTAACACTGATCAAAATAACAATGATCAACATAACAATGATCAACACAACACTGACCCAAATGACACTGATCATGCTAATACTGATCAACATTATACAGATCAAAACAACACTGATAAACCTAACACTGATCAGCATAACACTGATCATAACACTGGTCAACCTAACACTGATCATATATAACACAGATCCACTATATCACTGATTAACATAATACTGATCAACATAATACTGATCAACATAACATTCATCAACTATAACACTAATCACCCTAACACTGATCAACTAAAACACAGTACAACTATATGTCACTGATCAAGATAACACTGATCAAAATAACACTGATCAACATAACACAGATAAACTATAACACTGATCAACTATAACACTTATCAACCTAAGACTGATGAACAAAACACTGATCAGTATAGCAATGATCAAAATAACACTGAACAGCCTGACAATGATCAACATAAAATTTATCAATAAATCACAGATCAACAATAACACTGATTACTATAACACTGATCAACATAACATTGAACAACAAAACACTGATTAACATAACACTAATAAGCATAAAACTGATCAACTATAATACTGATCAACCTAATGCTGATCAACATATCAATGATTAGCATAACACTGATCAACATGACACTGATCAACACAACACTCATCGACATAAAATTGATAAAAAATACACTGATCAACATCACACTGATTACCATAACACTAATCAACAGCAACACTAATCAACTAAATCATTGATCAACATAACACTGATCAACAATAACACTGATCAGTATAGCACTGATCAAACTAACACTAATCAACCTAACATTGTTGAAAAGACATTGATCAATAAAACATTGAGGAAAATAACACTGTTCAACCTAACAATGACAAGCAACACTGATCAAAATAACACCGATCAAAATGACACTGATCAAAATAGTACTGATCAACCTAACATTGATCAATATGACACTGAACAACATAACAATGATCAAAATAACACTGATCAAAATAACACTGATCAACCTAACACTGATACTCATAACACATCAAAATAACCCCCAATCAAAATAACACTGATCAACCTAACACTGATCAACTATAACACTGATCAACTATGACTGATCAACAATAATACTGATCAACATAACACTGATCACCTATAGCAGTGATCAACCTAACACTGATCAACTTTTTCACTGATCAACTATAACACTGATCAACCTAACACTGATGAACATAACACTGATCAGAATAACACTGATCAAAATAACACTGAACATCCTAACACTGATCAAAATAACACTGAACATCCTAACACTGATCAACTTAAAACAAACACTGATCAACTCAACACTGATCAATATAACACTGAAAAACAAATTTCCTGATACATAACACTGATCAACATAACACTGAAAAACATAACAATGATAAATAACACTGATCAATATAACACTGATCTACATAAAACTGATCAACTATAACACTGATCAACATAACACTAATCAACAAAACACTGATTACAAAACACTAATCAGCATAAAACTGACCAACAATAACAATGATCAACCTAACACTGATCAACATAATAATGATCAGCATAACACTAGTCATCATAGCACTGATCAACAAAAACACTGATCAAAATAACACTGAAAAGCTTAATAATGATCAACATAAAACTGATCAATATATCACAGGTCAACAATAACACCGATTAAACTAACACTGATCAACATAAAACTGATGAACATAACACTGATACATAACACTGAACAACATAACACTGATCAACCTAACACTGATCAACATAATACTGATCAACATAACACTGATCAACTATAACACTGATCAACATAACAATGAACAACAAAACACTGATTAACATAACACCGATCAGCATAAAACTGATCAGTTATACACTGATCAACCTAACACTGATCAACATATCAATGATGAGTATAACGCTGATCAACATGACATTGATCAACACAACATTGATCAACATAATACTGAACAACATATCAATTATCGGCATAACACTGATCAACATGACACTGACCAACACAACACTGATCAATATAACACTGATATACATATAATTTATCAACTATAACACTAATCAACAAAACTGATCAACTATAACACTAATCAACAAAACTGATCAACTATAACACTGAGAAACATTACATTGATCAACATAACACTGATCAACCTAACACTGACAAACATTACATTGATCAACAAAACACTGATCAACCAAACACTGATCAACTAAAACACAGATCAACTATATGTCACTGATCAACATAACACTGATCAAAATAACACTAATCAATAAAACACAGATAAACTATAACACAGATCAACTATAACACTTATCAACCTAACACTGATGAACATAACACTGATCAATATAACACTGATCAAAATAACACTGATCAACATAGCTCTGATCAACACTGATCAAATAACACTGATCAACATAACTCAGATCCACGTAATTCTGATCAACATATCAATGATCAGCAAAACACTGACAAATATTACATTGATTAACTCTAATCAACTAAATCATTGATCAAAATAACACTGATCAACAATAACGCTCATCAATATAGCACTGATCAAACTAACACTGATCAACCTAACATCAATAAATATACACTGATTATATATCATTGATGAAAATAACACTGTTCAACCTAACACTGACAAACATAACACTGATCAAAATAACATTGATCGAAATGACACTGATCAAAATAGAACTGATCAACCTATCACTAATCAACATGACACTGACCAACATAACAGTGATCAAAATAACACTGATCAACCTAACACTGATCAACTATAACACTGATCAACAATTACACTAATCAACATAACATTGATAAACTATAACACTGATCTACCTAACACTGATCAAAATACCACCGACCAAAATAATACTGCTCGACCTAACACTGATCAACATACCTCTAATCAACTATAAAACTGATTAATAAAAAGACTGGTCTACAGTGATCATCATAACATCGATTAAATATAACAATGATCAACATATCACTAATCAACATTCCTCTAATCTAAAGTAAGACTAATCATCTATATAATGATCAACATAACACTGATCAACAATAACACTGATGAACATAACAATGATGAACGTAACACTGGTCAACTATAACACTGATCAACTATATCACTGATAAACTATAAAACTGATCAACAAATAACACTGATCAACATGACACTGAACAAAATAACTCTGATCAACTTTAACACTGATCAACCTAACACTTTAATTATAGCACTGATCAACTATATCACTGATCAACACAACACAGATCCAAATAACACTGATCGACATAACATTAATCTTCAGTAACACTGATAAACGAAGCATTGATCATCATAACACTGATCAACTATAACACTGATCAATTATAACACTGATCAACATAACTGATCAACACTGATCAAATAACACTGATCAAATAACACCGATCAACATAACTCAGATCCACGTAATTCTGATCAGTATAACTCTGGTCTACAGTAACACTGATCAACTATAACACTGATCAGCAAAACACTGATCAACCTAACACTGATCAAAATAACACTGATCATCTTAACACTGATCAAAATAACCTAGATCAATCTAACACTGATCAACTTAATACTGATCCCACATAACACAGATTAAAATAACACTGAAGAACATAAGACTGATCAGCATAATACTGATCAACATAATATTGATCAACTTAACACTAATCAACATAACACTGATCACCATAACACTGATCAAACTAACTTTGATCAACCTAACACTGTTCAAGTTCAAATAACACTGATCAACAAAACACTGATCATAATAACACTGCTCAACTTAACACTGATCAACAAAATACTGATCATCATAACACTGATCAACAAAATACTGATCATCATAACACTGATCAACATAGCACTAATCAAAATAATGCTGCTCAACCTAGCACTTATCAACATAACACAAATCAATTATAACACTGATCAGTTATAACACTGAACAACATAACACTGATCAACATAACACTGATCATATATAATACTGATCAACATAGCACTGATCAACATAACACTGATCATCATAACTCTGATCAACATAACACTTATCAAAATAACACTGTTCAACCTAACACTGATCAACGTAGCACTGATCAACTATAAAACTGATCAATTATAACTCGTATCAACATAACACTGATCAACAATATCACTGATCAACAATAACATTGATCACAAAACATTGAACATAACAGTGATCAACTATAACACTGGTCAACCTAACACTGACCACTATAACACCGATCAGCTTTGTAATTGATCAATATAATACTGATCAACATAATGCTGATCAACATAACACAGATCAGCTATAACACTGATCAACATTACACTGATCAACAATAACATTGATCACAAAACACTGAACATAACAGTGATCAACTATAACACTGATCAATATAACACTGACCAACCTAACACGGATCAACCTGAAACTGATCAACATAACACTGATCAACATAACACAGATCGAAATAACACTCACCAACCTAACACTGATCAACAAAACACTGATTAATATAACACTAATCAACACAACACAGATCAAAATAACAATAATCAACCTAGCACAGATAAACATAAGAATGAACAACATAACACTGATCAACTAAATCTCTGCTCAATATAACACTCATCAACATAACACATATCAACATAACACTGGTCAACATAACCGGTTTCACCTATAACACTGATCAACAAAAACACTGATCAACATAACACTGACCGACTTAACGCTGATCAACATGACACTGATCAAAATAATACTAATCAACCTAGCACAGATAAACATAACACTAAACAACATAACACTGATCAACCTGACGCTGATCAACATAACACTGAACATAACAGTGATCAACTTTAACACTGGTCAACTATAACACATAACTGTACAGTACATAACTATATCAACACAATTCTGATCAACATACTGCTGATCAACATAACATAGATCAACTATAACATTAATGAACATTGCACTGATCAACATAACACTGAACAACAGTAACATTGATCAACGATGCATTTACCATCAAAACACTGATCACCTATAAAACTGATCATATATAACACTAATTAAAATAACTCTGAACACTGATCAACATAACACTGACCAACCTAACACTGATCAATCTAGCACTGATCAACATAACACTTATCAACATTGATCAACATAACACTGTTCAACGTAACACTGATCAAATATAACACTGATCACCTATATCATTGATGAACATAACACCGATCAACAATAGCACAGATAAACTTAACACTGATGAACTTAACATTGATCAACGATAACAGTGATAAACTATATCACTGATCAACATAATACAGATCGAAATAACACTAATCAACATATCACTGATCAACATAACACTGAACAACAGTAACACTGAACATCGAAATATTGATCACCAAAACACTGATAAGATATAACACTGATGAATTACAACACTGATCAACATAACTCTGATCAACACTAATGAACATAATACTGATCAACAAAACACTCATCAAAATAACACTGACCTACCTTAACACTGATCAACCTAACACTGATATATTATAACACTGGTCAACTATATCACTGATCAACATAACACAGAACTAAATAACAGTGATCGACAAAACACTGATCATCAGTAACACTGATAAACAAAGCATTGATCAACATAACACGGATTAATATAACATTGATCAGCATAACCCTGATCAACAGTAACACTGATCAACGTAGCATTGATCATCACAACGCTGATCAACAAAACACTGATCAACATAACATTGATCAACTATAACACTAATCGATTATAACTTTGAACGACTATAACACTGATCAACATAAGACTGAACAACACTGAACATATAATACTTATCAACCTAACTTAGATCAACATAACTCTGGTTTACAGAAACACTGATCAACATAACACTGATCAAACACACTTTCATCAACTTAACACTGTACAAAATAACACTGTTCAACTTAAAACTGATGAAAATAAAACTAATCATCATAACACTGATCAACATAATACTGATCAAAATTACACTGCTCAACCTAACACTGATCAACATAAAACTGATCACCTATAACACTGATCAA
>NC_091154.1:24820067-24832567 GCF_040958095.1 Procambarus clarkii | reverse complement strand
TAAGAGAGAAGAGGACTGTTTGGGGCTTCAAGAAGACCTAGACAAACTGAAGGAATGGTCGAACAAATGGTTGTTAGAGTTTAACCCGACGAAATGTAATGTAATGAAGATAGGTGCAGGGAGCAGGAGGCCAAATACAAGGTATCATCTGGGAGAGGAAATTCTTCAGGAGTCAGAGAAAGAAAAAGACTTGGGAGTTGATATCACGCCAGACCTGTCTCCTGCAGCACATATCAAGAGGATAACATCAGTGGCATATGCCAGGCTGGCCAACATACGAACGGCATTCAGAAACTTGTGTAAAGAATCATTCAGAACTTTGTATACCACATATGTCAGGCCAATCCTGGAGTATGCAGCCCCAGCATGGAGTCCATATCTAGTCAAGGATAAGACTAAACTGGAAAAGGGTCAAAGGTTTGCCACCAGACTAGTACCCGAGCTGAGAGGTATGAGCTACGAGGAGAGACTACGGGAATTAAACCTCACTTCGCTGGAAGACAGAAGAGTTAGGGGGAACATGATCACCACATTCAAGATTCTCAAGGGAATTGATAGGGTAGATAAAGACAGGCTATTTAACACAAGGGACACACGCATTAGTGGACACAGGTGGAAACTGAGCGCCCAAATGAGTCACAGAGATATTAGAAAGAACTTTTTTAGTGTCAGAGTGGTTGACAAATGGAATGCATTAGGAGGTGATGTGGTGGAGGCTGACTCCATACACAGTTTCAAGTGTAGATATGATAGAGCCCAATAGGCTCAGGAATCTGTACACCTGTTGATTGACGGTTGAGAGGCGGGACCAAAGAGCCAGAGCTCAACCCCCGCAAACACAACTAGGTGAGTACAACTAGGTGAGTATAGACGGGCGGAGAGACAGACAGAGAGACAGACAGACAGACAGACAGACAGACAGACAGACAGACAGACAGACAGACAGACAGACAGACAGACAGACAGACAGACAGACAGACAGACAGACAGACGGAGAGACAGAGAGACAGAGAGACAGACAGACAGACAGACGTGTGTTGGTGGTGTGTGTTGGCAACACTGTATCATGTGTATGGTGTGTGTTGGCAACACTGTATCATGTGTATGGTTTGCATGTTTGGTCTGTATGTTTGTGTCTGCATGTTTGGGCTGCATGTTTGGAGGCATTAAGCCTCCCCCATGGTAGGTGTGGAGGTCTGCCTGAGACCACAAATTTTCACATAACGAATTGCAAAACAACTCACAAACTCAGTAATAAATTTGATTGCAAGAAAATGCATTAAGTAGGCGAAAGTATTGCTGGCAATTGCACAGCCGAGAGATATTAACACGAGAAATATTTCACGGGGGAGAAAATGAGAGGAAACTATTTTTAGAGGAAATATTTTATCGGGAAATAATTAGAACAAGAGTTTGTGTTTATTTAAAAAAAATATGGGAAATATATGGGATTGCAGATTTGGAGAGAGTACTGACCCAGGCCCAGCTGGGAGACAGTACTCACCCAGGCCCAGCTGGGAGAGAGTACTGACACAGGCCCAGCTGGGAGACAGTACTCACCCAGGCCCAGCTGGGAGACAGTACTCACCCAGGCCCAGGTGGGAGACAGTACTCACCCAGGCCCAGCTGGGAGACGCGGAGGCCAGACTTCCCCAGGGGCTTGTAGCGGAGACTGGTGGCGAGGGACGACTGCCTGGAGACAATGGCCTGAGAGTCGCTGCGAGTGGAAACATGGTCGCCACCACAGCCTGCTAGATCCTCCATGCACTCCAACGATGCTATGGGCGCCCGCCTGCGTGAGGAGACAATGAGGTGGTTGTGAGTGACGCTCGTTATTGACCGGGGACATGGCGATCTGTAAACAGGCAAGTGTGGGAAATTCTCACATCAAATATAAAACTCTTATATAACAGCTATAAAATGTTATTAATGAGCATAAGTTAAAGTTGCTAATAAATACTTTAGTTAGCCTTTAAATAAACAAATTAAACAAATCAATCAAATCAAATGTTAATTTAGGTAAAAATACATACATTCAAGATGAGTTACAAACATAATGTTGGATTTATAGATAGACCAAGTACATTCTATGCCTAAAGCCGCTAATGTTCACAGCGCTTCGGGCAAGATGTGCGAAAAAAATAATTTAGACGAAAACTTAATACTTATTGAAATCAAAGCAAAAATTGAGTTGAAAAAGGAGGAAAAATGGCTGAGATCAGCAGTTATTCAAGTTGGTCAACAACAGTATTGTTTTAAAATAGCAAAACATAGGTTGACATTTTGGGGGTAAGGCAGGTTACATGTTTATTGGGTAGTATTTAGTTTTTCTCTTAAACTGGTTGAGACAGGTACAGCCTTTGACATGATTGGAAAGGTCATTCATCATTCTGGTCCCTTGATTTGTAGAGCATTTCTAATGTGGTTAAGTCCTACTCTTGGAATATCAAATAAGTATTTGTTTCTAGTGTGGTGCCCATGGGTTCTATTACACTCTTCTAGGCAGCATATAAGGTCAGGATTGACATTACAGTTCAGAGTTTTTAAAATATAGAGTTCACATGAGAGTATGTGCAGTGACTTAACATCTAACATATTAAAAGATTTAAGTAACGATACCAAGTGCTGTCTGCGGACGGAGTTTAATATTCTTCTAATAACAGCTTTGTCTTGAGTAAGCAGAGGATGTAAATGATTTTGTGTAGTAGAACCTCAAGCACAAATATCAAAATTGAGGTAAGGATAGATGAGAGAATAATAGAGTGTCACCAGGGCTGGGCGTGGTACATAATATCTGATCTTAGAAAGAATGCCAACAGTTTTAGAAACTTTTTTGTATATATTTAGAACTAGCAGTACCCGGCCACGCGTTGCTGAGGCTTAGCAACCTTCCCTGTCCCCTCGTCCTCCCCACCATTCCCCACTCCACCATCCCCTCTTCCTTCCCACCATGCCCCACTCCCCTGTCCTTTTGTCCTCCCCACCATTCTCAATTCCCCCCATCCCCTCATCCCCACCATCCCAAACTCCCCTGTCCCCTCGTCCTTCCCGACCATTATCCCCTCCTTTGTCCCCTTGTCCTCTTCACCATCTCTCACTTCCGTCCCCTCGTCATCCTCATACTTCCCCATTCCCCACTCCCTCGTCCGATGCCTTCCCAAACTGTCTGATGTTCCCATCAGATAATTGGGAACATCAAGTGATCTGATGTTCCCATCACTGAAATATAAGAAAAACAGTTAAAAAATGAAATGAAAATATGAAAAAATAAGAAAATAAACTATACTCACGAAATGAACAGTATGGTAAACAGCACAGCTCAATTCCAATGCAATTTACACAAAATAATTAAATCAAAATGAAAATATATCAAAATCTATGAAAATTCAATTTATCAGTGCAATCAGAAACATCAAAATGGAATTGTAACATATTGAGTATAGAATGTGTGTTAATCTTACATGCAATAGATGGCGCTGTTTTTCAAGAAAAGCATAGTTTTACGTGTCACAGGTGTGACATCTATACTTATACTTACGAAATGAGTGGTAAGGTAAACAACGCAGCTCAATTCGAACACATTGTCACACAAAATAATTAAATAACAAATCAAATAAGTCGAAATCTATGAAATAAAATTTATCAATGCAATTGGAAACATTAAAATGGAATTCGTGACATATTTAGTATAGCGTGCATGTTGCTATTATGTGCAACAGATGGCGCTGTTTTAAAACAAAACAAATGTTTTTACCTGTCACAGGGGTGGCATCAATATAGTAGGTATATAAAAAGACGTGTCTATTCGAATGTAAAGTTGTGTCAAAATTTCAAAGCAATCGGTGAAGAACTTTCGGAGATTACAGCGTGTGTTTCGCTTACGTCCAACAGATAGCGCCGTTTTTTTTTTAAATATGTTTTTTCCTGTCAAAGGTGAGGCATGTATATAGTAGGTATATAAAAAGACGCGTCTATTTGAATGCAAAGTTGTGTCAAAATTTCAAAGGAATCGGTAAAAAGTTTCGAAGATTTCCCTCACATGAAAAACACATGAAAAAACACAGTTTTTCAGAAAAAGCATGTTATTTCACCGTCATAGACGTGACATCTATATAGTATGTACATAAAAACCTGCGCGGATGCGAATGGAACGCTGTGTAAAAATTTCAAAGCAATCGGTGAAGAACTTTTGGAGATTAGTGGTTATGCACTAACGAACATTTCCATTTTTATTTATATAGTTGTGTCCCTAGAAATTCAGCTTGTTATCTATGAGAACACCAAGGAATTTACCATCTACTTTGTTGCTAATTTGGATATTGTTTATTCTTAGATCAATTTGATCTGAGGATTTATTACCAAACAAAATATAGAAGGTTTTGTCAATGTTAATTTTAATTAAGGGTGAGTTTGTTAGCAGTTAGCCAAAGATGGACTTTAGTTAGATCAATATTCACTGTATCATTCAGAGTAAGAGGGTCAGGACTAGAGAAAATGAAGGTTGTGTCATCAGCAAATAAAATTGGGGTGAGGTGTTGAGAGGCATTTGGAAGGTCATTAATGTAGATAAGAAAGAGGAGAGGGCCAAATATGCTGCCATGTGGAACACCAATATTGATGGGTAGGGTCGGAGAAATGGAACTATTCACAGAAACAAAACGTTAAAAAATACTTTGATTAGCCCTGAAATACACAAGAAAACGGTTTCTGGTTAATTTAATATAAAATCCTCCAGCTTTCCAGTTATTCTATTACACGAAATTTTTGGTCATTTATTAGTGTAGGAATGTATCGTTAAGGTGAGAGGAAACACCACCCACAAGGGTAAGCCATCACAGTTAAGTAATAAGTTTGTCACAAATGCGTGTTGCCGGTAGTTATATATATGTTACTATGTAACAACTCCGCAGGTAATTTGTGAACACGCATAACACAACAATTGATCTCTTATATCCCAAGACCACCCAGACACCATTAATACCTGTCCGATACGGACAACATCTGTCCGAGCCATTAATACCTGTCCAGTACAGAGAACACCTGTCCGATGAAATCTGATGACCAGTCAGCACAACCGAATCAGCTGAGACAGTTTAAATCATCAATATCACATTTGTACCAATACTACTAACTATCTAATTGCAGTTTAGTAATTAATTAATATCAACGGTTTCATTACGGTGTGATAAACAGAACTATGAATCCGCCCAAAACGTGTGAAGGGAAGTTTACTGGTGATAATAAATTATAAAATGACCACTCACCAGTAATAAATAAATAATAAATTTAATTAAATAAATTCTCTTAATTAAATTAATAATCAAATCAATCACTATAAGATTTCCCCACAGCAAGACCGCAGCACAGAGTGTTTATGAGGCAGCACAGGGTGTTTATGAGGCAGCACAGGGTGTTTATGAGGCAGCACAGGGTGTTTATGAGGCAGCACTGGGTGTTTATGAGGCAGCACAGAGTGTTTATGAGGCAGCACAGGGTGTTTATGAGGCAGCACTGGGTGTTTATGAGGCAGCACAGAGTGTTTATGAGGCAGCACAGGGTGTTTATGAGGCAGCACTGGGTGTTTATGAGGCAGCACAGAGTGTTTATGAGGCAGCACAGGGTGTTTATGAGGCAGCACAGGGTGTATATGAGGCAGCACAGAGTGTTTATGAGGCAGCACAGGGTGTTTATGAGGCAGCACAGGGTGTATATGAGGCAGCACAGAGTGTTTATGAGGCAGCACAGGGTGTTTATGAGGCAGCACAGAGTGTTTATGAGGCAGCACAGGGTGTTTATGAGGCAGCACAGAGTGTTTATGAGGCAGCACAGAGTGTTTATGAGGCAGCACAGAGTGTTTATGAGGCAGCACAGGGTGTTTATGAGGCAGCACAGGGTGTTTATGAGGCAGCACAGGGTGTTTATGAGGCAGCACAGGGTGTTTATGAGGCAGCATAGAGTGTTTATGAGGCAGCACAGGGTGTTTATGAGGCAGCACAGAGTGTTTATGAGGCAGCACAGGGTGTTTATGAGGCAGCACAGGGTGTTTATGAGGCAGCACAGAGTGTTTATGAGGCAGCACAGGGTGTTTATGAGGCAGCACAGGGTGTTTATGAGGCAGCACAGAGTGTTTATGAGGCAGCATAGGGTGTTTATGAGGCAGCACAGGGTGTTTATGAGGCAGCACAGGGTGTTTATGAGGCAGCACAGTGTTTATGAGGTACCACAGGGTGTTTATGAGGCAGCACAGAGTGTTTATGAGGCAGCACAGGGTGTTTATGAGGCAGCACAAGGGGTTTATGAGGCAGCACAGGGTGTTTATGAGGCAGCACAGGGTGTTTATGAGGCAGCACAGAGTGTTTATGAGGCAGCACAGGGTGTTTATGAGGCAGCACAGAGTGTTTATGAGGCAGCACAGGGTGTTTATGAGGCAGCACAGGGTGTTTATGAGGCAGCACAGAGTGTTTATGAGGCAGCACAGAGTGTTTATGAGGCAGCACAGAGTGTTTATGAGGCAGCACAGAGTGTTTATGAGGCAGCACAGAGTGTTTATGAGGCAGCACAGGGTGTTTATGAGGCAGCACAGGGTGTTTATGAGGCAGCACAGAGTGTTTATGAGGCAGCACAGAGTGTTTATGAGGCAGCACAGAGTGTTTATGAGGCAGCACAGGGTGTTTATGAGGCAGCACAGAGTGTTTATGAGGCAGCACAGGGTGTTTATGAGGCAGCACAGAGTGTTTATGAGGCAGCACAGAGTGTTTATGAGGCAGCACAGGGTGTTTATGAGGCAGCACAAGGTGTTTATGAGGCAGCACAGGGTGTTTATGAGGCAGCACAGAGTGTTTATGAGGCAGCACAGAGTGTTTATGAGGCAGCACAGGGTGTTTATGAGGCAGCACAGGGTGTTTATGAGGCAGCACAGAGTGTTTATGAGGCAGCACAGGGTGTTTATGAGGCAGCACAGGGTGTTTATGAGGCAGCACAAGGTGTTTATGAGGCAGCACAGGGTGTTTATGAGGCAGCACAGGGTGTTTATGAGGCAGCACAGGGTGTTTATGAGGCAGCACAGGGTGTATATGAGGCAGCACAGGGTGTTTATGAGGCAGCACAGGGTGTTTATGAGGCAGCACAGAGTGTTTATGAGGCAGCACAGGGTGTTTATGAGGCAGCACAGGGTGTATATGAGGCAGCACAGGGTGTTTATGAGGCAGCACAGGGTGTTTATGAGGCAGCACTGGGTGTTTATGAGGCAGCACAGAGTGTTTATGAGGCAGCACAGGGTGTTTATGAGGCAGCACAGGGTGTTTATGAGGCAGCACAGGGTGTTTATGAGGCAGCACAGAGTGTTTATGAGGCAGCACAGGGTGTTTATGAGGCAGCACAGGGTGTATATGAGGCAGCACAGGGTGTTTATGAGGCAGCACAGGGTGTTTATGAGGCAGCACAGAGTGTTTATGAGGCAGCACAGAGTGTTTATGAGGCAGCACAGGGTGTTTATGAGGCAGCACAGGGTGTTTATGAGGCAGCACAGGGTGTTTATGAGGCAGCACAGGGTGTTTATGAGGCAGCACAGAGTGCTTATGAGGCAGCACAGGGTGTATATGAGGCAGCACAGAGTGTTTATGAGGCAGCACAGGGTGTATATGAGGCAGCACAGGGTGTTTATGAGGCAGCACAGGGTGTTTATGAGGCAGCACAGGGTGTATATGAGGCAGCACAGAGTGTTTATGAGGCAGCACAGGGTGTATATGAGGCAGCACAGGGTGTTTATGAGGCAGCACAGAGTGTTTATGAGGCAGCACAGAGTGTTTATGAGGCAGCACAGTGTTTATGAGGCAGCACAGAGTGTTTATGAGGCAGCACAGTGTTTATGAGGCAGCACAGAGTGTTTATGAGGCAGCACAGGGTGTTTATGAGGCAGCACAGGGTTTTTATGAGGCAGCACAGAGTGTTTATGAGGCAGCACAGGGTGTTTATGAGGCAGCACAGAGTGTTTATGAGGCAGCACAGGGTGTTTATGAGGCAGCACAGAGTGTTTATGAGGCAGCACAGGGTGTTTATGAGGCAGCACAGAGTGTTTATGAGGCAGCACAGAGTGTTTATGAGGCAGCACAGGGTGTTTATGAGGCAGCACAGAGTGTTTATGAGGCAGCACAGAGTGTTTATGAGGCAGCACAGGGTGTTTATGAGGCAGCACAGAGTGTTTATGAGGCAGCACAGAGTGTTTATGAGGCAGCACAGAGTGTTTATGAGGCAGCACAGGGTGTTTATGAGGCAGCACAGAGTGTTTATGAGGCAGCACAGAGTGTTTATGAGGCAGCACTGGGTGTTTATGAGGCAGCACAGGGTGTTTATGAGGCAGCACAGGGTGTTTATGAGGCAGCACAGGGTGTTTATGAGGCAGCACTGGGTGTTTATGAGGCAGCACAGTGTTTATGAGGCAGCACAGGGTGTATATGAGGCAGCACTGGGTGTTTATGAGGCAGCACAGAGTGTTTATGAGGCAGCACAGAGTGTTTATGAGGCAGCACAGGGTGTTTATGAGGCAGCACAGGGTGTTTATGAGGCAGCACAGAGTGTTTATGAGGCAGCACAGAGTGTTTATGAAGCAGCACTGGGTGTTTATGAGGCAGCACAGAGTGTTTATGAGGCAGCACAGAGTGTTTATGAAGCAGCACTGGGTGTTTATGAGGCAGCACAGGGTGTTTATGAGGCAGCACAGGGTGTTTATGAGGCAGCACAGGGTGTATATGAGGCAGCACAGGGTGTTTATGAGGCAGCATAGGGTGTTTTTGAGGCAGCACAGAGTGTATATGAGGCAGCACCGGGTGTTTATGAGGCAGCACTGGGTGTTTATGAGGCAGCACAGAGTGTTTATGAGGCAGCACAGAGTGTATATGAGGCAGCACCGGGTGTTTATGAGGCAGCACTGGGTGTTTATGAGGCAGCACAGAGTGTTTATGAGGCAGCACAGAGTGTTTATGAGGCAAGATCACGGAAATGAAGTGTTTATGAGGCAAGATTATGCATATCATGAGGTATTTATGAGGTAAGTCCGGGTCACTTTATTAAGTCCTGGACCCTTATCAAGTCCTGGTCACCTTATCAAGTCCTGAACTCTTATTAAGTCCTGAACCCTTATCAAAAAATGAATTCACACATGTCCTGGGGCATTTGTTATATATATATAATTGAACTGTTGGATTGAGTATAAAATAAGATTAGTAGAGAGGATTGATGCGGTACACCTTTTGTGGGTACACCCACATGAGGTGCACCCATGAGGTGTTCCCATACGAGGTGTACCCACACGAGGTGTACCCACACGAGTTGTACCCACACGAGTTGTACCCACACGAGGTGTGCCCACGTGGTGTACCCACACGAGGTGTACCCACACGAAGTGTACCCACGTGGTGTACCCACGATGTGTACCCACGAGGTGTACCCACACGAGGTGTACCCACACGAGGTGTACCCACACAAGGTGTACCAACAAGAGGTGTACCGCCACGAGGTGTACCCACACGAGGTGTACCCACACAAGGTGTACCAAAAAGAGGTGTACCGCCACGAGGTGTACCCACACGAGGTGTACCCACAGAAGGTGTACCAACAAGAGGTGTACCCACACGAGGTGTACCCACAGAAGGTGTACCAACAAGTGGTGTACCCACACGAGGTGTACCCACACGAGGTGTACCCGCAGGAGGGAGTTGGTACTTCTTGCATTAGCGTATACGAGGTAAGGTTGTGAGTAGTGGGGATGTAAGGCTTAGTAATTTTGTTTTTTCAGCCAATTACTCGCTAAGCCGTCAGGGGTTTCAGGGATAATTTGTCAGTTTCACTTCCAACTAACCTGCCACCTGTTTTCAGGATGAATTTCGTTCAGAGACTCGTTTTTAGTTAAAATCGAATTAAGTCCATTTTCAGAGAAAATGTTCATAGAAGTTTTGTTAAGGAAAATAGACCCCTTAGCAGTAACGTTTTGTTTTGTGTCCATGTAAAGCTGTCTCCCGTTTAATGCCGAATATATCCAGGTTAAGATGGAAGTTTTTTTTAAGTCCAGTTTTATTAAAAAAAAAAATCAGAATACATTTTCAGGAAAAAAAACGTCCATTAAGAGTTTCTTAAGTAATTCCCAATATCCGATGTTAATTCTTGGACCCAGCTCTATTTATTTTCAGAGTTTTACTTACACCTGCGGTTTTAAAAGCGTTCTTATGGAGAAAAATAGACTCTACGGACTTGAGAAGATATTTTTAAAAAGTTCATCTGATGTTACTTCTTGAACCCAACTCTCAACTATTATATTTACTACTAGTAGCCCAATTTAGAACAGTCATACCCTTATCCAATCCTTATTCAAGACACAGTAAGAAAACACAAAAAAAGTAACCGGGTTCTAGCTCCCATCCTCCGCCTTAGTTTACTCAAGTAAATTCACTACTATCAGCCCAATTTCCCAGAAATTTAAAACCGCTATATTTCTGACGTAGTAAAACAGATCAAAGCAATTAGCGAGCTCCAGTTCTTGTCCTCCGCCTTGCTTTACTCCTATAACTCCGTTATTAACTGATCAAGTTACCTGAAATTTAATACCGCTGTATTTCAGCTACGAGGAAATGCTTCAGGAGCTAAACTTCACATCCCTGGAAGGCAGGGAAGTAAGGGGGAGACATGATAACCACCTACAAAATTCTCAGTTGACTTGACAGGGTGGACAAAGACAAACTGTTTAGCACGGGTGGAACACTGACAAGGGTACACTGGTGGAAACTTAGAACCCAAATGAGCCACAGAGACATTGGAAAGAATTTTTTTCAGTGTTAGACTAGATAACAGGTGGAATGCATTAGGCAGTGATGTGGTGAAGGCTGACTCCATACACAGTTTGAAATGTAGATTTGATAGAACCCAATAGGCTCAGGAACCTTTACACCAGTTGACTGATGGTTGAGAAACGGGACCAAAGAGCCAGAGCTCAACCCCCGCAATCACCACTAGGTGAGTACTTAGAGTCAGCATTACTTAGATTCAGCATCACTTAGAGTCAATAATAAACTTCATCACATCCTTCTTCGGACTCCTGGTTCAACCTTGACGCCTAGCGGACGTCAGGACACCTCCTCTGCCTGGGAGCCGCCTGTTCACGTCTTGTTTTCGCGTTTTGGCTTTGCTACTGCCTTTTGGCCTCCCTCTTGAGCGGTCCGATTGTCTGACGCCTGGCGCACATATCGCCTTGGGTCACGGGATTGTTGATAGAGTTTTTTCTTTTTGGCGTGTTCTGGCTGGTTCTCCCGACGGTGTGACGATGTTCGGGGCCCGGCTTGGCCGAGAGGTGCCGGGGGTTGGTGGGTCTTGGTGGGCTTCTGGTGTGCCCTCAGCCGTGGTGGGCGGCCGGTTTCTGCTCTGCCGGGGGACACTGGATGACTTTTGCGTTTTGGTTGGGGGCCGAGTTTTGGTTTTGCTCCCTGGTGTTCTCTGTGTGGGGCGGGGCCGGTGCTTGTCACCCTGAGGGACTCCTGGGGCTCCCCAATCATCTGCCTGTCTGCGTTACTTTGCCACATGGCGTATTAATTTTCAGTGATTGATGTCACTTGTTTCGCGATTTGGCTTGGCGTTTCACCTTTCCTGGCTTCGCGATCAACCCTTAACGGGTACGTTGGGGCGTACCCTCGATCGTCGTTGCCCCTAAATAAACAACAACAACAACAAACTGCCAGGCGTCATGCTCACCTTTGTACTATGGGTCCAGTAAAAGGAAATGGGAAACTTGGAAACATGTCAGATATAAAAGCAGAGAAATTGATATAGCGATGACCAGATTAAGGCTGGGACACACCAAACTAGCAGCACACAGCTCTAAGTACAGAACAGACATCAACGAACTCTGCATCCACTGTCAGGTGCCTGAAACCATCGAACACTGTCTCCTTCACTGTCTCCGACATCATAGTGCCAGAGTAAATTTCAAACAAGTATTTAACTAAAAATACCCTTTACCATCGATCATATATTAGGAGGAGGAGGTGACCTCTTGTTACAGGAAAAATACCAAATAGTCAAAGCACTGGCTAAATATCTCCAGTCGACCAACAAATTGGGTCACATCTGACCCGCGCCACATTTATACCTGGCGCCACCAACAGCTAAACACAGAAAACAACTGCCTCGTCGCAGCACCATGGATCAGCTGACGCCATAAACACAACACACCGCCCTACGGTGCGGCAAGTCTCCCTCTAACATCCACCTCTGTTCTAGTCGCCGCTCCTCTGTCTACACCACAACGTAACAAACACCTTTGAAACTCATCATCCTCAACATAAACACGTCTCCCAACACGTGTACTGGTACAGTCATCGGAAGGACAAATCCTTCATGCAAACTGCACCTACTATCAAGAAGAAGAAAAAGAGGTGCACAATGCAGGCCAGAGGTGCACAGTTTCGGCCAAACGTGCATAGTGCAGGCCAGAGGTGCACAGTGCAGGCCAGAGG
>NC_091154.1:24702567-24815067 GCF_040958095.1 Procambarus clarkii | reverse complement strand
CTGGACCCATCTGTGGGCCAGAGTTGAGTGATGCTTTAGCCATCTGTGGGTCAGAGCTAGAGTGATGATGGCGCAATCCGTGGGCCAGAGCTAGGGTGAAGCTGGAACCATTTGTGGGCCAGAGCTAGGGTGGTGCTGGAGCCATCTGTGAGCTAGAGTTAGGGTGATGCTGTAGGTATCTGAGGCCAGAACTAAGGTGATGCTGGAGCCATCTGTGGCCCAGAGCTAGAGTGATGCTGGAGCCATCTGTGGGCCAGAGACAGAGTGATGCTGTAGCCATCTGTGGGCCAGAGCTAGAGTGATGTAGGAGCCATCTGTGAGCTAGAGCAAGATTGATGCTGTAGCCATCTCTGAGCCAGAGCAAGAGTGATGCTGGAGCCATCTGTGGGCCAGAGCAAGAGTGATGCTGGAGCCATCTGTGGGCCAGAGCTAGAGTGAAGCAAAGAGCCATCAGTGGGCCAGAGCTAGGGTGATGCTGTCGCCATCTTTTGGCCAGAGCTAGAGTGATGCTGTAGACATCTGTGGGCTAGAGCTAGGGTGATATTAGAGCTATCTGTGGGCCACAGCAAGGGGGTGCTGGAGCCATCTGTGGGCCAGAGCTAGGGAGATGCTGGAGCAGTCTGTGGGCCTTAGCTAGGGTGAGGCAGGAGCCATTTGTTGGCCAGAGGTAGGGTGATGCTGGAGCCATCTTCTGGGCCAGAGCTAGAGTGATGCTGGAGCCATCTGTGGGCCACAGCAAGGGGGTGCTGGAGCCATCTGTGGGCCAGAGGTAGGGTGATGCTGGTACCATCTATGAGCCAGAGCTAGAGCGATGTTGGTGCCATCTGCGGGCCAGAGCTAGAATGATGCTGGAGCCATCTGTGGGCCAGAGGTAGGGTGATGCTAGTGCCATCTGTGGGCCATAGCTAGGGTGATGCTGGAACCATCTGTGGGCCAGAGCTTGGATGATGCGGGAGTCATCTGTGGGCCACAGCTAGTGGTAACGCTGGAACCAATTGTTAGCCGGAGCAAGAGTGATGCTTGAGCCATCTGTGGGCCAGAGCTAGAGTGACCCTGGAGCCATGTGTGGGCCAGAGTTGAGTGATGTAGTAGTAATCTGTAGGCCAAAGCGAGGGTGATTCTAGAGCCGTCTTTGGGCCAGAGAAGTAGTAAAGCTGGAGCCATCTGTGGGCCAGAGCTAGGGCGATGCTGGAGCCATCTGTGGGTAAAAGCTAAGGTAATGGTGGAGCCATCTGTGGGCCAGATCAAGAGTAATGCTGTAGCCATCTATGGGTCAGAGCAAAGCTGATGCTGGAGCCATCTGTGGGCCAGAGCTAGAGTGATGCTAGTGCCATCTGTGGCCTAGAGCTAGAGTGATGCAGGAGCCATCTGTGGGCCAGAGCTAGGGTGATGCTTAAGCCATCTGTGGGCAAGAGCTAGAGTGATGATAGAGCCGTCTGTGGGCCACAGCTAGAGTGATACTGGAGCCATCTGTGGGCCATAGCTTGGGTGATGCTAGTGCCATCTGTGGTCCATAGCTAGGGTGACGATGGATCCATCTTTAGGCCACAGCTCAGGTAATGCTGAAACCAATTGTTAGCCGGAGCAAGAGTGAGTTAGAGTGATCCTGGAGCCATCTGTAGGCCAGAGCTAGAGTGATCATGGAGCCATCTGTGGGCCAGAGTTGAGTGGTGTAGTTGTTATCTGTAGGCCAAAGCGAGGGTGATGTTAGAGCCGTCTTTGGGCCAGAGCAGGAGTGTTGCTGTAGCCATCTGTAGGCCAGAGCTAGGGTGATTCTGGAGCCATCTGTGGATAAGAGCTAGGGTGATGCTGGAGCCATCAGTGGGCCAAAGGTAGAGTGATGCTGTAGCCATCTATGAGCCAGACCTAGGGTGATGCAGGAGCCATCTGTGAGCCAGACCTAGGGTGATGCAGGAGCCATCTGTGAGCCAGAACTAGGGTGGTACTGGATTCATTTGTGAGCCAGAGCTAGGAAGATGCTGGAGCCATCTGTGGGCCATAGCTAGGGTGATGTTGGAGCCAACTGTGGGCTAGATGAGGAGTGATGCTGGAGTCACCTGTGGGCCAGAGCTAGTGTGATTAAGGGGCCATCTGTGGGCAAGAGCTAGAGTGAAGCTGAAGCCATCTGTGGGCCAGAGCTAAGGTGATGCTGGAGATATCTAAAGGTCAGAGCTAGAGTGATGCTGGAGCCATCTGTGGGCCAGAGCTAGAGTGATGCTGGAGCCATCTGTGGGCCAGAGCTAGAGTGATGCTGGAGCCATCTGTGGGCCAGAGCTAGAGCGATGCTGGAGCAATCTGTGGGCCAGATCTATGGTGATGCTGGAGCCATCTGTGGGTCAGAGCTATGGTTATGCTGGAGCCATCTGTGGGCCAGAGCAAGATTGACGCTGGAGCCAACTGGGAGCCAGAGCTATGGTGATGCTGGAGCCATCTGGGAGCCAGAGCTATGATGATGCTGGAGCAATCTGTGGGCCAGATCTATGGTGATGCTGGAGCAATCTGTGGGCCAGATCTATGGTGATTCTGGAGCCATCTGTGGGCCAGAGATAGTGTGATGCAGGAGCCATCTGAGAGCCAGAGCTATGGTGATGCTGGGGCCATCTGTGGCCAGAGCTAGAGTGATGCTGGATCAATTTGTGGGCCTGAGCTTGGGTGATGCTGGAGCCATCTGTGGGCCAGAGCTAAGGTGATGCTCGAGCCATCTATGAGCTGGAGCCATCTGTCGGCCAGAGTTGAGTGAGGCTTTACCATCTGTGGGTCAGAGCTAGAATGATGATGTCGCAATCTGTGGGCCGGAGCCAGAGTGATGCTGGAGCGACCTGTGGGCCAGAGCCAGATTGATGTTGGAGCCATCTGTGGGCCAGAGCTAGAGTGATTCTGGAGCCATCTGTGGGCCAGAGCTAAGGTGATTCTGCAGCAATCTGTGGGCCAGAGCTATGGTGATGCTGTAGCCATATGTGGGCCAGAGCTAGAGTGATGCGGGAGCCATCTGTGGGTAAGAGCTAGGGTGATGCTGGAGCCATTTGTAGGCCAGAGCTAGGGTGATGCTGAAGCAATCTGTGGGGCAGAGCAAGAGTAATACTGGAGCAATCTGTGGGCCAGAGCTAGAGTGATGCTGGAGCCATATGTGGGCCAGAGCTAGACTGATACTAGAGCCATCTGTGGGAAACAGCAAGGGGTGATGCCGGAGCCATCTGTGGGCCAGAGCTAGGGTGATGCTGGAGCATTCTGTGGGCCAGAGCTAGAGTGATGCTGGAGCCATCTGTGGATTATAGCTAGGGTGATGTTGGAGCCATCTGTGGACCAGAGTTAGGGTAATGCTGGAGGCATCTATGGGCCAGAGCTAAGGTGATGCTGGAGCCATCTGTGGGAAACAGCTAGGGTGATGCCGGAGCCATCTGTTGGCCAGAACTATGGTGATGCTGGAGCCATCTGTGGGCCAGAGCTAAGACGATTCTGGAGCCATCTGTGAGACAGAACTAGGGTGATGCTGAAGTAATCTATGGGACAGAGCTAGTGTAATGCTGGAGCCATCTGTGGGCCAAAGCTAGAGTGATGTTAGAGCCATCTGTGGGCCAGAGCTCTGGTGATGCTGGAGCCATCTGTGGGCCAGAGATAGAGTGATGCTGGAGTAATCTGTGTGCCAGAGCTAGTGTAAAGCTGAAGCCATCTGTGGACCAGAGTCAGAGTGAAGCTGGAGCCATCTGTGGGTCACAGCTAGAGTGAAGCTGGAGCCATCTGTGGGTCACAGCTAGAGTGATGCTGGGGCCATCTGTGGGCCAGAGCTCTAGTGACACAGAAGCCATCTGTGGGCCAGAGCTAGAGTGATACTAGAGCCATCTGTGGGACACAGCGAAGGTGATGCCGGAGCAGTCTGTGGCCTGAGCTAGGGTGATGATGGTGCCATCTGTTGGTCAGAGCTAGTGTAATGGTGGAGCAATCTGTGGGCCAAAGCTAGAGTGATGTTAAAGTCATCTGTGGGCCAGAGCTCTGGTGATGCTGGAGCCATCTGTGGTCCAGAGCTATAGTGAAGCTGTAGCAATATGTGGGTCAGAGCAATGGTGATGCTGGAGCCATCTGTGATCTGTATCTAGGGTGATGCTGGACCCATCTGTTGACCAGAGCTAAGGTGATGCTGAAGCCAACTGTGGGCAAGAGCAAGAGTGATACTGGAGCCATCCGTGGGTCAGAGCTTGGGTGATGATGGAGCCATCTGTGGGCCAGAGCTAGAATGATGCTGGAGCCATCTGTGGGCCAGATCTCGAGTGATTCAAAGAGGCAATTGTGGGCCAGAGTTAGTGTGATGCTGGAGCCATCTGTGGGCCGGAGCTAGGGTGATGAAGAGCCATCTGTGGGTCATATCTATAGTGTCGCTGGAGCCATCTGTGGACCAGAGCTAAGGTGATGCTGAAGCCAACTGTGGGCAAGAGCATGAGTGATGCTGGAGCCATCTGTGGACCAGAGCTATGGTGATGCTGGAACCATCTGTGGACCAGAGCTATTGTGATGCTGGAGCCATCTTTGGACCAGAGCTAGTGTGATGCGGAGATCATATGTGGGCCAGAGCTATGGTGATGCTGGAGCCATCTGTGGGCCAGAGCTAGCGTGATGATGGAGCCATCTGTGGGTCATATCTATAGTGACGCTGGAGTCATCTGTGGACCAGAGCTATGGTGATACTGGAGCCATCTGTGGACCAGACCTAGTGTGATGCGGAAACCATCTGTGCGCCAGAGCTATTGTGATGCTGGAGCCATCTGTGAGCCAGAACTAGAGTGATGCTGGAGCCCTCTGTGGACCAGAGCTAGGCTGATGCTGGAGCCATCTGTGGGGACTGAGCTAAGGTGATACGGAAGCCATCTGTGGGCCAGAGCTATTGTGATGCTGGAGCCATCTGTGAGCCAGAACTAGAGTGATGCTGGAGTCATCTGTGGGCCAGAGCTAGAGAGATGCTGGAGCCATCTGTGGGCCAGAGCTAGAGTGATGCTGGAGCCATCTGTGGGCCAGAGCTAGAGTGAAGTTGTAGCCATCTGTGGGCCAGAGCTAGCGTGATGCTGGAGCCATCTGTGGGCCAGAGCTAGAGAAATGCTGGAGCCATCTGTGGGCCAGAGTTAGAGAGATGCTGGAGCCATCTGTGGGCCAGAGCTAGAGTGATGCTGGAGCCATCTGTGGGCCAGAGCTAGAGAGATGCTGGAGCCATCTGTGGGCCAGAGCTAGAGTGATGCTGGAGCCATCTGTGGGCCAGAGCTAGAGAGATGCTGGAGCCATCTGTGGGCCAGAGCTAGAGAGATGCTGGAGCCATCTGTGGGCCAGAGCTAGAGTGATGCTGGAGCCATCTGTGGGCCAGAGCTAGAGTGATGCTGGAGCCATCGGTGGGCTAGAGCTAGAGAGATGCTGGAGCCATCTGTGGACCAGAGCTAGAGAGATGCTGGAGCCATCTGTGGGCCAGAGCTAGAGTGATGCTGGAGCCATCTGTGGGCCAGAGCTAGAGTGATGTTGTAGCCATCTATGGGCCAGAGCTAGCGTGATGCTGGAGCCATCTGTGGGCCAGAGCTAGAGAGATGCTGGAGCCATCTGTGGGCCAGAGCTAGAGAGATGCTGGAGCCATCTGTGGGCCAGAGCTAGAGAGATGCTGGAGCCATCTGTGGCCAGAACTACGATTTCATGGTTTAAAACACTATTGTGGTGATGCAAGGTGGGTATTCATCCCCCTCATGCCTCTGTTCACCTGTAAACTCGAAAGCAAGGCTTCTGTTGTGGGTTGCATCCTGCAGAATTGTTATCTGATTTACTTCATTTCGCATAGGAATACATAGATAACCGGGAGTTATTCAACTATTGTGGTTCGCAATGGGGAAGGTGAGGCGATTGGATACTAGCCACTGGCCTGAGAGTCACTAGCCACTAGCTTGAGAGCAACCAGCCTCTAGCCTGAGAGCCACTAGCCTGAGAGCAAGTAGCCTCTAGCCTGAGAGCCACTAGCCTGAGAGCAAGTAGCCTCTAGCCTGAGATCACTAGCCTGAGAGCAACTAACCACTAGCCTGAGAGCCACTTACCTGAGAGCTACTAGCCACCAGCCCGAGGACCATTAGCCTCAGAGCCGCTAGCCACTAATCAGAGAGCCACTAGCTTGAGAGCCACTAATCAGAGAGCCACTATCCTGAGAGCCACTAGTCTGAGAGCCACTATCCTGAGAGCTACTAGTCTGAGAGCCACTAGCCACTAGCCTGAGAGCCAATAGTCTGAGAGCCACTAGCCTGAGAGCCAATAGCCTGAGAGCCACTAGTCTGAGAGCCACTAGCCTGAGAGCCACTAGCCACTAACCTGAGAGCAACTAGCCTGAGAGCCACTAGCCACTAGCCTGACAGCCACTAGCCACTAACCTGACAGCCACTAGCCACTAACCTGAGAGCCACTAGCCACTAGCCTGAGAGCCACTAGCCACTAGCCTGAGAGCCACTAGCCTGAGAGCCACTAGCCTGAGAGCCACTAGCCACTAGCCTGAGAGCCACTTGCCACTAGCCTGAGAGTCAATAGTCTGAGAGCCACAAGCCTGAGAGCCACTAGTCAGAGAGCCACTAGCCTGAGAGCCACTAGTCTGAGAGCCACTAGTCTGAGAGCCACTAGCCTGAGAGCCACTAGCCTGAGAACCACTAGCCTGAGTGCCAATAGTCTGAGAGCCACTAGCCACTAGCCTGAAAGCCAATAGTCTGAGAGCCACTAGCCTGAGAGCCACTAGCCACTAGCCTGAGAGCCAATAGTCTGAGAGCCACTAGCCTGAGAGCCAATAGCCTGAGAGCCACTAGTCTGAGAGCCATTAGCCTGAGAACCACTAGCCACTAGCCTGAGAGCCACTAGCCACTAGCCTGAGAGCCACTAGTCACTAGCCTGAGAGCCACTAGCCACTAGCCTGAGAACCAGTAGCCTGAGAGCCACTAGCCACTAGCCTGAGAGCCACTAGCCTGAGAGCCACTAGCCACTAGCCTGAGAGCCAATAGTCTGAGAGCCACAAGCCTGAGAGCCACTAGTCAGAGAGCCACTAGCCACTAGCCTGAGAGCCAATAGTCCGAGAGCCACTAGTCTGAGAGCCACTAGTCTGAGAGCCACTAGCCTGAGAGCCACTAGCCACTAGCCTGAGAGCCACTAGCCACTAGCCTGAGAGCCACTAGCCTGAGAGCCACTAGCCTGAGAGCCACTAGCCTGAGAGCCACTAGCCTGAGAGCCACTAGCCTGAGAGCCACTAGCCACTAGCCTGAGAGCCAATAGTCTGAGAGCCACTAGCCTGAGAGCCAATAGTCTGAGAGCCACTAGCCTGAGTGCCACTAGCCTGAGAGCCACTAGCCTGAGAGCCACTAGCCTGAGTGCCAATAGTCTGAGAGCCACTAGCCACTAGCCTGAAAGCCAATAGTCTGAGAGCCACTAGCCTGAGAGCCACTAGCCACTAGCCTGAGAGCCAATAGTCTGAGAGCCACTAGCCTGAGAGCCACTAGCCACTAACCTGAGAGCAACTAGCCTGAGAGCCACTAGTCACTAGCCTGAGAGCCACTAGCCACTAGCATGAGAGCCACTAGCCTGAGAGCCACTAGCCACTAGCCTGAGAGCCACTAGCTACTAGCCTGAGAGCCAATTGCCTGAGAGCCACTAGCCACTAGCCTGAGAGCCACTATCCACTAGCCTGAGAGCCAATAGTCTGAGAGTCACAAGCCTGAGAGCCACTAGTCAGAGAGCCACTAGCCACTAGCCTGAGAGCCAATAGTCTGAGAGCCACTAGTCTGAGAGCCACTAGTCTGAGAGCCACTAGCCTGAGAGCCACTAGCCTGAGTGCCAATAGTCTGAGAGCCACTAGCCTGAGAGCCACTAGCCACTAGCCTGAGAGCCAATAGTCTGAGAGCCACTAGCCTGAGAGCCTATAGTCTGAGAGCCACTAGCCTGAGTGCCAATAGTCTGAGAGCCACTAGCCTGAGAGCCACTAGCCTGAGAGCCACTAGCCTGAGTGCCAATAGTCTGAGAGCCACTAGCCTGAGAGCCACTAGTCTGAGAGCCACTAGCCTGAGAGCCACTAGCCTGAAAGCCACTAGCCTGAGTGCCAATAGTCTGAGAGCCACTAGCCACTAGCCTGAGAGCCAATAGTCTGAGAGCCACTAGCCTGAGAGCCACTAGTCTGAGAGCCACTAGCCTGAGAGCCACTAGCCTGAGAGCCAATAGTCTGAGAGCCACTAGCCTGAGAGCCACTAGCCACTAGCCTGAGAGCCAATAGTCTGAGAGCCACTAGCCTGAGAGCCACTAGCCTGAGAGCCACGAGTCTGAGAGCCACTAGCCTGAGAGCAACTAGCCTGAGAACAACTAGCCTGAGAGCCACTAGCGTAAGAGGAACTAGCTACTTGCCTGAGAGCAACTAGCCTGAGAGCCACTAGCGTAAGAGGAACTAGCTACTTCCCTGAGAGCAACTAGCCTGAGAACCACTAGCGTGAGAGCCATTAGCCACTAGCCACTAGCCCGAGAGCCTCCGGGACTCCCTTGCTAGTCCCTGGCGGTGAACAGTCTGCTTGATCAAGATGCATATTTCCTGGAGATATATCACAGATGAGAGGCCATAAGAGAGAGAATGATGCTGAAGGTGGAGCCACTACATCTCCCTCATCCTGGGAACATACTGGTTAATGAAAGACCTGGGTAAATACTGGTTTAGGAAAGCCATTGTAAATGCTGGTTTAGGAAAGACATTTGTATATAATGGCTTTGGAAACACCTGGATTTATGAAAAACCTGGGGTAAATACTGGTTTGAGAAAGACCTGGGTAAATACGGGTTTACGAAAAACCTAGGGTAAATACCGGTTTGAGAAAGACCTGGGGTTAATACAGGTTTAGGAAACAGGTTGTTGGTGTGTGGAAAAAATTACCGGACACACAATAAACCTGGGAAAACATGATTGTTGCATGCGTAGGTTATACATATGTATGAATGAATAAGTTTTGGTGGATATAAATTGGCGCTGCCTCGTATATACCAAATGAGGCTACCTCGTAAGGGTCAATTGGCGCTGCCTCGTATATACCAAATGAGGCTACCTCGTAAGGGTCAATTGGCGCTGCCTCGTATGGAACAATGGGCGCGGTCTCGTATGGAACAATTACCGCTGCCTCGTATGGAACAATGGGCGCGGTCTCGTATGGAACAATGGGCGCGGTCTCGTATGGACTAATTAACGCTGCCTCGTATGAACCAATAGGAAATAGGGGGGATATTTATAGGATATTAAAAAATATCAACACAAGACAGAACACGAAACAATGGGTATAAATTGGATAAGTTTAGATTTAGGAAAGACTTGGGTAAATACTGGTTCAGTAACAGGGTTGTTGATTTGTGGAACCAATTGCCGCGTAACATTGTGGAGGTGGGGTCCCTGGATTGTTTCAAGCGCGGGTTGGACAAGTATATGAGTGGGATTGGGTGGTTATAGATAGGAGCTGCCGCGTATGGGCCAATGGGCCTTCTGCAGTTACCTTTGTTCTTATGTTCTTAAATGCCTCTTATGGGCAAAACAGGAGCTGCCTCGAATAGAACAATTGGAACTGCCTCATATGGACCAATAGGAGCTGTCTCGTATGGACCAATAGGAGCTGCCTCGTATGGACCAATAGGAACTGCCTCGTATGGACCAACAGGAGCTGCCTCATGTGGGCCATAGGAGCTGCCTCGTGTGGGCCAATAGGAACTACCTCGTATGGACCAATTGAAGCTGCTTCGTATGGACCAATACGAGCTGCCTCGTATGGACCAATTGGAGCTGCCTAGTATGGACCAATATAAGCTGCCTCGTGTGGACCAATTACCTCGTATGGACTAATAGGAGCTGCCTCGTATGGACCAATAAGAGCTGCCTCGTATGGACCAATAGCAGCTGCCTCGTATGGACCAATAGGAGCTGTCTCGCATGGACCAATAAGAGCTGTCTCGTATGGACCAATAGGAGCTGCCTCGTATGGACCAATAGGAGCTGCCGACTTGCCTCGAATGTATCATTAGGAGCTGCCTCGTATGAACCAATAGGAGCTACTTCGTAAGGCAGGTAGCTTCACTCAGTTAAATTGTATTCACTCAGCGCCAATAGGTGCTGAATAAATGCAATTTAAGCTTTGTTAATCTTTCTTCATATGGCAAGTTTCTAATTTGGGGGATTAACTTAGTCATCTTACGCTGGACACGTTCAAGTGAATTTATATCTATTCTATAGTATGGCGACCAAGACGGAACTACATAATCTAAATAGGTCCTAACCAGAGCAAGATATAGCTGAAGAACCACACCAGGTGTCTTGTTAGTAACACTTCGATTAATAAATCCCAGTGTCCTATTTGTCATATTACGAACATTTATGCATTGATTTATGTGGTTTTTAAATTCTTAAGAATGCAAAGAGGAGCTTTGTGACCCACTGTCAACCATATTTAATAAATCAATAGAGTCAGGCAGAGTGCCAGAGTTTTGGAAAGTTGCTAATGTGATACCAGTTTTTAAGAAAGGAGATAGATCACTTGCGTCTAACTATCGACCAATTAGCCTAACGTCTATTGTGGGAAAGTTACTCGAATCTATAATAGCAAATAAAATTCGTCTTCATCTTGAAAAACATAAATTAATAATTGAGTCGCAACATGGTTTTATAAATGGCCGTTCATGTTTAACAAATTTGTTATCTTTTTATTCTAGCATTGTTGAGGCAGTTGATAGTGGTAAGGATTGCGATGTTGTATACCTTGACTTTAGCAAAGCTTTTGATACAGTGCCACATGAAAGACTGATTAAAAAAATAGAGTCTCATGGTATTGGGGGTGCTATATTAAGCTGGATTAGGGCATGGCTATACCAAAGGAAACAGAGAGTTAGTATAAATGGAATCAAGTCAGAGTGGGAAAATGTTGTAAGTGGAGTGCCTCAAGGCTCTGTCCTGGGACCTCTGTTGTTTATAATATATATAAATGATTTAGATTCAGGTTTGAGTAGCAACATTTGCAAATTTGCCGATGATACGAAAATCGGTAGGGAAATTAATTCGGAGGAGGACTCACTATCACTTCAAGTTGATCTAGATAGGGTTTTGAAATGGTCAAAGGATTGGCAGATGCAGTTTAATGCTGATAAATGTAAAGTTCTGAGGTTAGGTAATGATGATAGAGTTACAAGATACGAGCTAGATGGTGTTGTGATTGCGAAGTCGGATTGCGAAAGGGATCTGGGAGTTATGATTAGTAAGAATTTAAAACAAAAGGATCAATGCATAAATGTTCGTAATAAGGCAAATCGGACACTTGGATTTATTAATCGCAGCGTTAGTAACAAGACACCTGGTGTGGTTCTCAAGCTATATCTTGCTCTAGTTAGGCCCCATTTAGATTATGCAGTTCAGTTTTGGTCGCCATATTATAGAATGGATATAAATTCACTTGAACGTGTCCAGCGTAGGATGACTAAGTTAATTCCCCAAATTAGAAATCTTTCATATGAAGAAAGATTAACAAAGCTTAAGTTGCATTCACTGGAAAGGCGAAGAGTTAGGGGTGACATGATAGAGGTTTACAAGTGGATGAATGGACATAACCGGGGGGATATTAATAGGGTATTAAAAGTATCAACACAGGACAGAACACGAAACAATGGATATAAATTGGATAAGTTTAGATTTAGGAAAGACTTGGGTAAATACTGGTTCAGTAACAGGGTTGTTGATTTGTGGAACCAATTGCCGCGTAACATTGTGGAGGTGGGGTCCCTCGATTGTTTCAAGCACGGGTTGGACAAGTATATGAGTGGGATTGGGTGGTTATAGAATGGGAGCTGCCTCGTATGGGCCGATGGGCCTTCTGCAGTTGCCTTTGTTCTTATGTTCTTATGTACTAATTATTGCCCCAGACGCCTTTTGCAATTAGACTTCGCAATCTCAACACCATCTAGCTCGTATTTTGTAATTCTATCATCATTATCTAGCCTTAAAACCTTACATTTGTCAGTTCTAAACTGCAAATGCCAATCTTTTTGACTGTTTCCAAACCCTATTTAGATCGTGTTGAAGTGATAGAGAGTCTTTCTGTGTTTATTTCCTTCCCGATTTTTGTATAATCGGCAAATTTGCAAATGTTGCTACTCAAACCTGAATCTAAATCATTTATATATATTATAAACAACAGAGGTCCCAGGACAGAGCCTTGAGGCACTCCACTTACAAGATTTTCCCGCTCTGACTTAACCCGATTTATGCTAACTTTCTGTTTCCTTTGGTATAGTCATGCCCTAATCAAACTTAATATAGCATCCCCAATACCATGAGCCTCTATCTTTTTAATCAGTCTTTCATGTGGCACTGTAACAAAAGCTTTGCTAAATTCAAGGAACACAACATCACAAACCTTACCACTATCAACTGCCTCAACTATGCTGGAATAAAAAGTTAGCAAATTTGTTAAACTTGAACGGTCATTTGTAAATCTATGTTGTGAATCATTAATTTATGTTTTTCAAGATGAAGACGAATGGAATTTGCAATTATCGATTCAAGTAACTTTCCCACAATAGACGTTAGCTTATTGGCCGATAGTTGGGCGCTAGTGATCTATCTCCTTTCTTGAAAATTGGTTCCACATTAGCAACCTTCCACGACTCTGCCTGACTAATGATTTATTAAATATGGTAGACAATGGATCGCAAAACTCCTCTTTGCATTCTTTAAGCACCCTGGCATCCGGGCCTGGCGCTGTTTGGCTTGAGTTTGATCGATGTTCCCTTCGGGAATCTTAATTTTAAAGTTAATAGGAATATTGATATAATAAACATCTTATTTCAGTCTCTTTACTTTAAAATGCTTAATGTTCCGAATACTTCTCGTATTCATCATCAGATCTAAAAGAAAAATCAGAAGTCACAATTAAATAACGAGCAAACAAAGAACTCATACTGAATAAAATTACCTATCAGAAAGATGATAGCCGACGATACACTCTGTCGGCTATCATCCCGATTGTCTCGTCCACAGGTACGTTGGTAAACAGTGAATGTTTGGTAAACATTCACTGTTTACCAACGTACCTGTGGACGAGACAATCGGGATGATAGCCGACAGAGTGTATCGTGATCCGGCCTGTACTCCTCTTGACATACCAGAAAATATTCTAAGGAAACTACTCCAAGCTTGTACTAAACAGGCACCCTTCTTGAGCCCGGATGGGCACATGTATAAGCAAGTAGATGGGGTCGCCATGGGTTCTCCCCTAGGTGTCCTGTTTGCAAACTTCTACATGGGTACCATCGAGCAAAAAGTCTTAGTCGACATGAACTTGAAACCGGCCATATACTGCAGGTATGTTGACGACAATTTTACACAGGTACCTGATGTCAGACATCTGCAGGAGCTGAAGGAGGCATTTGAGCAGAGTTCCGTGCTGCGTTTCACTTACGAGATGGAAAAGGATGGGAAGCTGCCCTTTCTAGATGTAACAGTCATGGAAAAGAGCGGAGGTTTCCACACTGCAGTCTACACTAAGGAAACGAACATAGGAATGTGCCTAAATGCCAACAGCGACTGCCCAGACAGGTACAAGAGGAGTGTTGTTAACGCTTATGTCGACCGTGCTCTCAGCCACAGCTCAGAATGGAAGCAAGTCGACGAAGAACTCTGTAGGGTAGGGCAGGTCCTAGTCAACAACGGCTTCTCCAATGGTTTCGTCGAAGACATCATAAGAAGGAAAGTGAAACGCCATGCAACCTCTGAAGAGACAACTAACACAACACCTATACCCCCTATTAGACTATTTTACAGGAACTTCTTTTCCACAGCTCATAAAACGGAGGAAAGGGTCTTGAAAGATATTGTTAATAGAAACGTTATCCCTACAGACAAAAATCAGAGGATACAACTGACGATTTACTATAAAACCAGAAAAACGGCCAGCCTACTCATGAGAAACTCTCCAGACACAAAGCAGAACGCTTTAAAAGAGACCAACGTCGTCTATGCCTTCAAATGCCCTCTTGGGGACTGTAAGCTCCAAGAAACCCAGTATATAGGCAAGACAACAACATCTCTTTCTAGGCGTTTAACGATGCATAAGCAACAGGGCTCCATTAAGGAACATATAATCTCTTCCCACAACCAAGCCATCGCCAGAGAAATCCTAGTAAACAATACAGAAATCATCGATAGATACAGCGATAGCAGGCGGCTTGACGTCTGCGAGGCACTACACATCAAGAAGTCAACACCAGCAATCAACAGCCAATTAATGCACAACTATATTCTACCCACCTCAAGACTCCGCTCCAATATAGAAGCATCAAGAAATATGGACCAATAGGCTTTCTACAATCACTTCCATTCAATACCCATTGTTTCGTGTTCTGTCTTGTGTTTAGGAATTTAATACCCTATTAATACCACCTCACTCCATCCACCTCACTCAAATGTAGATATAAACAAATCGAAGATGTGTAAGTTCTATTCAGTTGTGTATGTGTAAACTAAAGTCTTTGAAAATGTAATAAGTTTTACGAAACGCGCTCAAGTGTCGCGTCAGACTAGAAATAAAAATGAATTTTGGAGAATTGATTTTTGAATTACCACCAACAGTGAAAAGAAACGTACGAAAGATCGAGAAAATTCGTGTTAGAATTATTAATCTTACTTTTTCGGTCATATTTAATAATATATATATATATATATATATATATATATATATATATATATATATATATATATATATATATATATATATATATATATATATATATATATATATATATATATATATATATATATAACAGGTGGCGCTGCCACCCACAGGGAAGCGGCCAAATCCCGTAAGTATAGAGAACTGGATCACCACTACAATTTTGTCCCCATTGCTTCTGAGACACTCGGCGCCTGGGGTAAAAGTGCTACCAGTTTTTTGAAGGAACTGGGTTCTAGGCTCATTGAAACAACAAGGGACCCAAGAGCTGCAAGCTTTCTTTTCCAGCGCCTCAGTGTGGCGATACAGAGGGGAAATGCGCACTGCATCCAGGGTTCCTGCCCGCCATCTGAGGAGCTGGAGGAACTCGACAACCTATGATAACCATCTTTGTAACCCATATGTAACTCCTTTTTTGTAACAAAGTTCAAATAAAGTAAATATATATGTGTACATACAAAAGAATGGGGGTGGTAGGAGAAGATAATATTAGTGTTCAGTGAGAAACCACAAGGTCTCCTCTGAATACTTTTTATTTTCTTCTCCGAGGCTATGGGTCCCCACATTGGCACCAGAGGTGGTACCCTCACTATATATATATATATATATATATATATATATATATATATATATATATATATATATATATATATATATATATATATATATATATATATATATATATATATATATATATATATATATATATATATATATGTCGTACCTAGTAGCCAGAACTCACTTCTCAGCCTACAATGCAAGGCCCGATTTGCCTAATAAGCCAAGTTTTCATGAATTAATATATTTGCTATAATTTTTTTCTTATGAAATGATAAAGCTACCCATTTCATTATGTATGAGGTCAATTCCTTTTTATTGGAGTTAAAATTAACGTAGATATATGACCGAACCTAACCAACCCTACCTACCCTAACCTAACCTATCTTTATAGGTTAGGTTAGGTTAGGTAGCCGAAAAAGTTAGGTTAGGTTAGGTTAGGTAGGCTAGGTAGTCGAAAAAACATTAATTCATGAAAACTTGGCTTATTAGGCAAATCGGGCCTTGCATAGTATTCAGAGAAGTGCGTTCTGGCTAGACACAGTTTTTCATGTGAGGGAAATCTTCGAAACCCCTTTACCGATTGCTTTGAAATTTTGACACAACGTTGCATTCGAATGGGCGGTGTTGTTATATACTTAATATATAGATACCAGACCTGTGTCAGGTAAAAACATGCTTTCTTTGAAAAACAGCGCCATCTGTTGGACGTAAGAGGGATAGTGAGGGACGAAGGGATGGGGGAATGGAGAATGGTGGGGAGGACAAGGGGACAGGAAAGTGGGGGATGGTGGGGAGGAAAAGGGGAAAGGGGAGGGGGGAAATGGAAGGGAAGACGAGGGAACGGGCGAGTGGGAGATGGTGAGGAGTATGAGGGGATGATGGAGGAGAAGGACTAGGGGATGGGGAGTGGGGAATGGTTGGGAGGACGAGGGGACGGGGGAGGGGGGAATGGTGGGGAGGACAAGGGAACAGTGAAAGGTAGCTGTGGCTGGGTACAGCTAGTATAAATAAAAATGGAAAAGTTCGTTTGTTCAAAATCGCTGATCTCCGCAAGTTCTTCACCGGTGTTCTCCAGGGTAGAACACCTGGAGAGAAATTATATAATATCAGACAGACAGTATGGTTTTCGATCTGGAAGATCCTGTGTATCGAATTTACTGTTTCTATGATCGAGCAACAGAGATATTACAGGAAAGAGATGGTTGGGTTGACTGCATCTATTTGGACCTAAAAAAAGGCTTTCGACAGGGTTCCACATAAGAGGTTGTTCTGGAAACTGGAAAATATTAGAGGGGTGACAGGTAAGCTTCTAACATGGATGAAAAATTTTCTGACTGATAGAAAAATGAGGGCAGTGATCAGAGGCAATGTATCGGACTGGAGAAATGTCACAAGTGGAGTACCACAGGGTTTAGTTCTTGCACCAGTGATGTTTATTGTCTACATAAATGATCTACCAGTTGGTATACAGAATTATATGAACATGTTTGCTGATGATGCTAAGATAATAGGAAGGATAAGAAACTTAGATGACTGTCATGCCCTTCAAGATGACCTGGACAAAATAAGTATATGGAGCACCACTTGGCAAATGGAATTTAATGTTAATAAATGCCATGTTATGGAATGTGGAATTGGAGAACATAGACCCCACACAACCTATATATTATGTGAGAAATCTTTAAAGAATTCTGATAAAGAAAGAGATCTAGGGGTGGTTCTAGATAGAAAACTATCACCTGAGGACCACATAAATAATATTGTGCGAGGAGCCTATGCCACGCTTTCTAACTTCAGAATTGCTTTTAAATACATGGATGGCGATAAACTAAAGAAATTGTTCACAACTTTTGTTAGGCCAAAGCTAGAATATGCAGCGGTTGTGTGGTGCCCATATCTTAAGAAGCACATCAACAAACTTGAAAAGGTGCAAAGACATGCTACTGAGTGGCTCCCAGAACTGAAGGGCAAGAGCTACGAAGAGAGGTTAGAGGCATTAAATATGCCAAAACTAGAAGACAGAAGAAAAAGAGGTGATATGATAACTACATACAAAATAGTAACAGGAATTGATAAAATCGAAAGGGAAGATCTCCTGAGACCTGGAACTTTAAGAACAAGAGGTCAAAGATTTCAACCCGTTCTCGCAAATTCGTAAAGTCAATATTGACTTATTAACTACGTGCATAGGTGATATACTAAACATAATAGATACCCTTAAAAAGATTCATAGAAAACACCGACCTTACCTAACCTTGTTAGTATCTTAAGATAAGCATCTTATTGCTTCGTAATTACAATTATTACTTAACCTATACCTATTATAGGTTAGGTAATAATTGTAATTACGAAGCAATAAGATGCTTATCTTAAGATACTAACAAGGTTAGGTAAGGTCGGTGTTTTCTATGAATCTTTTTAAGAGTATCTATTATGTTAAGTATGTCACCTATGCACATATTTAATAAGTCAATATTGACTTATTAAATTTGCGAGAACGAGTTGAAGATTTAAACTAGCTAAACACAGATGCCGAAGAAATATAAGAAAATTCACTTTCGCAAAAAGAGTGGTAGACGGTTGGAACAAGTTAAGTGAGAAGGTGGTGGAGGCCAAGACCGTCAGTAGTTTCAAAGCTTTATATGACAAAGAGTGCTGGGAAGACGTAACACCACGAGCGGAGCTCTCATCCTGTAACTACACATAGGTAATTACACTTAGGTAATTACCGGTTGCTTTGAAATTTTCACGCAACGTTCCATTCGCATCCGAGCCGGTTTTTATATACATACTATATAGATGTCATGTCTGTAATAGTTAAAAAAAAAAACATGCTTTTTCTGAAAAACTGTGTTTTTCATGTGAGGGAAATCTTCGAAACCTCTTTACCGATTGCTTTGAAATTTTGACACAACGTTGCATTCGAATAGGCGCGTCCTTTTATATATCAAATATATACATGCCTCACCTGTGACAGGAAAAAACATGTTTTTTTGAAAAACAGCGCCATCTGTTGGACTCAAGAGCAACACACGCTGTAATCTCCAAAAGATATTAACCGATTGCTTTGAAATTTTGACACAACGTTGCATTCGAATAGGCGCGTCTTTTTATATATCAAATATATACATGCCTCACCTGTGACAGGAAAAAACATGTTTTTTTGAAAAACAGCGCCATCTGTTGGACTCAAGAGCAACACACGCTGTAATCTCCAAAAGATATTAACCGATTGCTTTGAAATTTTGACACAACGTTACATTCGAATAGGCGCATCTTTTTATGTACCTACTATATAGATGCCACCCCTGTGACAGGTAAAAACATGGGTTTTTAAAAAACAGCGCCATCTGTTGCACATAATTGCAACATACATGCTATACTAAATATGTCACGAATTCCATTTCAATGTTTCCAATTGCATTGATAAATTTAATTTTCATAGGTTTTGATATATTTTATTTTTTATTGAATTATTTTGTGACATTGTGTTGGAATTGAGCTGCGTTGTTTACCATACCATTTATTTCGTAAGTATAAGTATAGATGCCACACCTGTGACAGGTAAAACTATGCTTTTCTTGAAAAACAGCGCCATCTGTTGCATGTAAGAGCAACACACATGCTACGCTAAATATGTTTCAATTCCATTTCAATGTTTCTGATTGCATTGACCAATTGAGTTTTCACATATTTTTATCTATTTACATTTTGATTTTATTATTTTGTGTGAATTGTGTTGGAAGTGAGCTGTGTTGTTTACCTTACCGTTCATTTCGTGAGTATAGTTTTATGTTTATTTCATATTTTTGTTTAATTTTTTAACTGTTTTTCTTATATTTCAGTGATGGGAACCTCAAGTGATCATGATGTTCCCATCAATTTTCTAATGGGAACATCAGACCCTTTGGGATGGCATCGGATGAGGGAGTGGGGAATTGTGGGGATGACGAGGGAACTAGAGAGGGGGTAATGGTGGGGAAGGACGAGGGGACGGAGGAGTTTGGGATTGTGGGGACGAAAGGATGAGGGGAATGGAAAATTGCAGGGAGGGCAAAGGGACAGGGGAGTGGGGCATGGTGGGAAAGAAGAGGGGATGGTGGAGTGGGGAATGATGGGGAGGATGGAGGAGTGGGGGGATAGTTGGGAGGCCGAGGACACGGGTGAGGGGGTAATGATGGGGAGGACTGGGGGACAGGGAAGGTCTGCTGTGGCCGAGTACTAGCAGTATATAAATAAAAATGTAAATGTTCGTTTGTTCAAAATCGCTGTTCTCCCAAAGTTCTTCATCGATTGCTTTGAAATTTTGACACAACGTTCCATTCGCATATGAGCGTGTTTTTATATACATATTATATAGTTGTCACGTCTGTGACAGGTAAAAACTTGCTTTTTTTAAACTGTGTTTTTCAAATGAGTTTTCATGTGAGGGAAATCTCCAAAAACTCTTTACCGAGTGCTTTGAAATTTTGACAACTTTCCATTCGCATACGAGCGTGTTTTTATATACATATTATATAGTTGTCACGTCTGTGACAAGTAAAAACATGTTTTTTTTTTTAAGTGTGTTTGGACACAACGTTGCATTCAAATACACGTGTGTTTTTATATACCTACTATATACATGCCACACCCTTGACAGGTAAAAACATGCTTTTTAAAAAAACATCACCATCTGTTGGACGTAAGAGCAACACATGCTGTGATCTCCGAAATTCTTACCCAATTGCTTTGAAATTTTGACACAACGTTCCATTCGTATATGCGAGTGTTTTTATATACCTACTACATAGATACCACACCTGAGATAGGTAACACTTGCTCTTTTTGAAAAAGTGCACCATCTGTTGCAGGAAAAAGCAACACACACTATACTAAATATGTTAGGATTCCATTTCAATGTTTCTGATTGCATTGCTAAATTGAATTTTCATAGAATTCTAATATATTTTCATTTTGATTTAGTTATTTTATGCAATACCATTCATGTCATGGGAATGGTTTATTTTTTAATTTTTTCATTGCTTTTCATTTCGTTATTTTGTAACTGTTCGCCCTAATTTGTCAGTGTTGGGAACATCAAATTATTTGATGTTCCCATTTTTCTGATGAGAACAAAAGATCATATGGGAACACATCGGACGAGGAAATGGGGATGGTGGGGAGAACAAGCAAGGGGATAAGAGTGGGGGAGGGTGCGGATGATGAGGGGATGGGTAATGGTGAGGAGGACGGGTGGACAGGGGGTATTATGGGGACAAGTGGGACAGGGAAGTGGAGAATGGAGGGGAGGACAATGGGGACAGGGAAGTGGGGGATGGTGGGGAGGATAGGGGGACAGGGGAGGGTTGCTGTGGCTCAGCAACGCATGGCCGGGTTCAGCTACATATATATATATATATATATATATATATATATATATATATATATATATATATATATATATATATATATATATATATATATATATATATATATATATATATATATATATATGTATGTATGTATGTATGTATATGTCTGTAAATTTGTCATGCAAAAAAAAAAAGTGTCAGAGAAGGATAATTATGAACACGTGGCAGAAATAATAGTCTGTGATTACAAAGAACACACACGGTGGCTCATGTGAGCATTTGTGAGCAGAAATAAATGAATTGCACAGGGAATGAAACTAGCATACGTGAGCAAAAACACATTGTTCTTGGGCTTAAACTGTTATTTGTGAGCAAAAACACATTATGCATGGATTCAAACTATTATTTGTGACCAAACAAAATTATAATTGGGATTAAACGAGCATTTGTGAGATAACAAGTTATACCTGGCCCTCACATTATTATTTTGAGCAAAAACAAATTACATTTGGACTCAAACGAGCATTTGTGAGAAAGAAAAATTCACACTGGGGTTCTTTCGAGGATTTATGATAAAAAACCCACACACGCGGACTCAACTGAGCATTTGTGAGGAAATAAAACTTCACACTTGGACTCAAACGAGGTTTTCCGGTAAATAAAAACACCACACACGTGGACTCAAACAAGCATTTGTAAGCAAACACCTCAAACAAATTTGCTGGCTCAAAGGAGAGCACCTTAGAGAGTCAAAAGAAAACAGCACACAAGAACACCATTCGAGAACACGAGGGGAGAACACCAGGGGCAGAACACCAGAGCTGAACACCAGGGAAGAACATCAGAGAAGTTCACCCACGGTAGCAAGCAAGACTCTTTGAGCTCGTCTTCTGCGATTGAAGAAAACGGCGCCCGGGCTCTGAAGAGGGAAGAGAGACTCAACTAAAATACCTTAACATAAATTGAGTCGTGTATTTACTGTTTTAAACACCTGTCTCTATATTTTTACCTATATTGTTTCTTAACTTACCTGCATTTCACCTTGATTTCTATCTAATTGTTTGTTTTCACCATAACTTTATTTATATATATCTGCATTTCACTGTAGTATATTTACCTGTAATTAGCAATGATCACCGATATTCAAATTAAATACAGAATATATATTAATGAAAGTTTGTGTATTAAAGTAAATTATTTTATTTATACAATAAAACAGAAATAATGTTAATGTTGATCAATGTAATTAAACACATTAAAAATAACATATAACCACCAGCCCCTAAAAAAAGGAAAATCTCATTATAAATTTAAAGAAAAATATAGTCTAATAGATTTATGGTACACAGCCAATGTTCACAGTAAATTAAAAACATAATATCAAACCATTAGGAAAACAAATAGTGTTTAAGTACGAATAATAATGAAATAAAATTGAGTATAAAATTACACTAATTTGCATAGTTTGTAATTGATTATGTATACCATACATGATAAATTGCTAGTATCCCAAATAGGAATTGTGGGGGTTCAGTCCCTGTGCCCATTATGTGCCTCTGTAACCCTTTCCACTACCGCCCACCAGATGGGTATGGGGTGCATAATAAATGAATTTAACTAAAACTAACTGCCAGATAGCAGTAAACTGTTTCTCGGGACAAACCCCTGGAGTCTACTTTATAACAACACAGAAGTGATTGTACTGGTCAGTAAACCGTCACATGTAAATCAATGGCAAGTGATTGTAATGGGTTGGGCCGGAAGATGGTAAGGCTTGATCAGTAGCAGCCATGACGAGGAGTTGAACCTGTACATTGGTAACTCTCAAGCGGACGTCCTAACCAGCTCGGCCATGACATGGTCAACAGCATTGCAACCTGGGATTCAACTGAATCCTCTAAGGGACCTGAGGTATCCTCATAGGCCCAAGTGCAACCGGACAATGGTTGTGAGAACTACTACTGAGGAAAGGCTACGGGAGTTAAACCCCACGCACCTGCAAGCTCGAAGAGAAAGGGAAGACATAATCACCACCTACAAAATACTCAAAGAAATTCATAGGGTGGAGAAAGATAAACTATCTAACATGGGTGGAACACGAACAAGGTGACACAGGTGGAAATTTAGTACCCAAAATAGCCACAAGGACATTAGAAAGTACTATTTCAGTGTCAGAGTAGCAGTACACTGGTGTAGCAGTACACTGTATAGCAGTACACTGTGTAGCAGTACACTGGTGTAGCAGTACACTGTATAGCAGTACACTGTGTAGCAGTACACTGGTGTAGCAGTACACTGTGTAGCAGTACACTGGTGTAGCAGTACACTAGTGTAGCAGTACACTGGTGTAGCAGTACACTGGTGTAGCAGTACACTGTGTAGCAGTACACTGGTGTAGCAGTACACTGTGTAGCAGTACACTGGTGTAGCAGTACACTGGTGTAGCAGTACACTGGTGTAGCAGTACACTGGTGTAGCAGTACACTGTGTAGCAGTACACTGGTGTAGCAGTACACTGGTGTAGCAGTACACTGGTGTAGCAGTACACTGTGTAGCAGTACACTGGTGTAGCAGTACACTGGTGTAGCAGTACACTAGTGTAGCAGTACACTGGTGTAGCAGTACACTGTGTAGCAGTACACTGTGTAGCAGTACACTGTGTAGCAGTACACTGGTGAAGCAGTACACTAGTGTAGCAGTACACTGGTGTAGCAGTACACTGGTGTAGCAGTACACTGTGTAGCAGTACACTGGTGTAGCAGTACACTGTGTAGCAGTACACTGGTGTAGCAGTACACTGGTGTAGCAGTACACTGGTGTAGCAGTACACTGGTGTAGCAGTACACTGTGTAGCAGTACACTGGTGTAGCAGTACACTGTGTAGCAGTACACTGGTGTAGCAGTACACTGTGTAGCAGTACACTGGTGTAGCAGTACACTGTGTAGCAGTACACTGGTGTAGCAGTACACTGGTGTAGCAGTACACTGGTGTAGCAGTACACTGGTGTAGCAGTACACTGTGTAGCAGTACACTGTGTAGCAGTACACCGGTGTAGCAGTACACTGTGTAGCAGTACACTGGTGTAGCAGTACACTTTTGTAGCAGTACACTGTGTAGCAGTACACCGGTGTAGCAGTACACTGGTGTAGCAGTACACTGTGTAGCAGTACACTGGTGTAGCAGTACACTGGCGTAGCAGTACACTAGTGTAGCAGCTACACTGGTGTAGCAGTACACTGGTGTAGCAGTACACTGTGTAGCAGTACACTGGTGTAGCAGTACACTGGTGTAGCAGTACACTGTGTAGCAGTACACTGGTGTAGCAGTACACTGGTGTAGCAGTACACTGGTGTAGCAGTACACTGTGTAGCAGTACACTGTGTAGCAGTACACTGTGTAGCAGTACACCGGTGTAGCAGTACACTTTTGTAGCAGTACACTGTGTAGCAGTACACTGGTGTAGCAGTACACTGGTGTAGCAGTACACTGTGTAGCAGTACACTGGTGTAGCAGTACACTGGCGTAGCAGTACACTAGTGTAGCAGCTACACTGGTGTAGCAGTACACTGGTGTAGCAGTACACTGTGTAGCAGTACACTGGTGTAGCAGTACACTGGTGTAGCAGTACACTGTGTAGCAGTACACTGTGTAGCAGTACACTGTGTAGCAGTACACTGGTGTAGCAGTACACTAGTGTAGCAGTACACTGGTGTAGCAGTACACTGTGTAGCAGTACACTGTGTAGCAGTACACTGGTGTAGCAGTACACTGTGTAGCAGTACACTGGTGTAGCAGTACACTGGCGTAGCAGTACACTAGTGTAGCAGCTACACTGGTGTAGCAGTACACTGGTGTAGCAGTACACTGTGTAGCAGTACACTGGTGTAGCAGTACACTGGCGTAGCAGTACACTAGTGTAGCAGCTACACTGTGTAGCAGTACACTGTGTAGCAGTACACTGGTGTAGCAGTACACTAGTGTAGCAGTACACTGGTGTAGCAGTACACTGTGTAGCAGTACACTGTGTAGCAGTACACTGGTGTAGCAGTACACTGTGTAACAGTACACTGGTGTAGCAGTACACTGTGTAGCAGTACACTGTGTAGCAGTACACTGGTGTAGCAGTACACTGGTGTAGCAGTACACTGTGTAGCAGTACACTGTGTAGCAGTACACTGGTGTAGCAGTACACTGTGTAACAGTACACTGGTGTAGCAGTACACTGTGTAGCAGTACACTGTGTAGCAGTACACTGGTGTAGCAGTACACTGGTGTAGCAGTACACTGGTGAAGCAGTACACTGTGTAGCAGTACACTGTGTAGCAGTACACTGGTGTAGCAGTACACTGGTGTAGCAGTACACTGGTGTAGCAGTACACTGTGTAGCAGTACACTGTGTAGCAGTACACTGGTGTAGCAGTACACTGGTGTAGCAGTAGACTGGTGTAGCAGTACACTGTGTAGCAGTACACTGGTGTAGCAGTACACTGGTGTAGCAGTACACTGTGTAGCAGTACACTGTGTAGCAGTACACTGGTGTAGCAGTACACTAGTGTAGCAGTACACTGGTGTAGCAGTACACTGGTGTAGCAGTACACTGTGTTGCAGTACACTGGTGTAGCAGTACACTGTGTAGCAGTACACTGTGTAGCAGTACACTGTGTAGCAGTATACTGGTGTAGGACCAAAGGGCCACCCAAAGTTCCAAGAGCCACACCAAAGTTCCAAGAGCCACAACAACGTTCCAAGAGCCACACCAAAGTTCCAAGGGCCACACCAAAGTTCCAAAAGCCACACCAAAGTTCCAAGAGCCACACCAACGTTCCAAGAGCCACACCAAAGTTCCAAGGGTCACACCAAAGTTCCAAGGGCCACACCAAAGTTCCAAGAGCCACACCAAAGTTCCAAGAGCCACACCAACGTTCCAAGAGCCACACTAAAGTTCCAAGGGCCACACCAAAGTTCCAAAAGCCACACCAAAGTTCCAAGAGCTACACCAACGTTCCAAGAGCCACACCAAAGTTCCAAGGGTCACACCAAAGTTCCAAGGGCCACACCAACGTTTTAAGAGCCACACCAAAGTTCCAAGGGCCACACCAAAGTTTCAAGGGTCACACCAAAGTTCCAAGGACCACACCAACGTTTTAAGAGCCACACCAAAGTTCCAAGGGCCACACCAAAGTTCCAAGAGCCACACCAAAGTTCCAAGAGCCACACCAACGTTCCAAGAGCCACACCAAAGTTCCAAGGGTCACACCAAAGTTCCAAGGGTCACACCAAAGTTCCAAGGGCCACACCAACGTTTTAAGAGCCACACCAAAGTTCCAAGGGCCACACCAAAGTTCCAAGGGCCATACCAAAGTTCCAAGAGCCACACCAAAGTTCCAAGGGCCACACCAAAATTCCAAGGGCCACACCAAAGTTCCAAGGGCCACACCAAAGTTCCAAGGGCCACCAAAGTTCCAAGAGCCACACCAAAGTTCCAAGGGCCACACCAAAGTTCCAAGGGCCACCAAAGTTCCAAGAGCCACACCAAAGTTCCAAGAGCCACTCCAAAGTTCCAAGGGCAACACCAAAGTTCCAAGGGCCACACCAAAGTTCCAAGAGCCACACCAAAGTTCCAAGAGCCACACCAAAGTTCCAAGAGCCATGCCAAAGTTTCAAGAGCCACACCAAAGTTCCAAGGGCCACACCAAAGTTCCAAGGGCCACCAAAGTTCCAAGAGCCACATCAAAGTTCCAAGGGCCACACCAATGTTCCATGAGCCACACCAAAGTTCCAAGGGCCACACCAAAGTTCCAAGGGCCACACCAAAGTTCCAAGGGCCACCAAAGTTCCAAGAGCCACACTAAAGTTCCAAGAGCCACACCAAAGTTCCAAGGGCCACCAAAGTTCCAAGGGCCACACCAATGTTCATAGGGTCACACTAATGTTCCAATGGCCACACCAAAGTTCCAAGGGCCACACCATTGTTCCAAGGGCCACACCAAAACTCCAAGGGCCACACCAAAGTTCCAAGAGCCACACTAAAGGTCCAAGGGCCACACCAAAGTTCCAAGGGCCATACCAATATTCCATGGGCCACACTAAAATTCCAAAGGCCACACCAAAGTTCCAAGGGCCACACCAATGTTCCAAGGGTCACACCAAAGTTCCAAGGGCCACACCAAAGTTCCAAGGGCCACACCAAAGTTCCAAGGGCCACACCAAAGTTCCAGGAGCCACACCAAAGTTCCAAGGGCCACACCAATGTTCCAAGGGCCACACCAAAATTCCAAGGGCCACACCAAAGTTCCAAGGGCCACACCAAAGTTTTAAGAACCACACCAAAGTTCCAAGGGCCACACCAAAGTTCCAAGAGCCACACCAATGTTCCAAGGGCCACACCAAAGTTCCAAGGGCCACACCAAAGTTCCAAGAGCCACACCAAAGTTTTAAGAACCACACCAAAGTTCCAAGGGCCACACCAAAGTTCCAAGGGCCACACCAATGTTCCAAGGGCCACACCAAAGTTCCAAGGGCCACACCAAAGTTCCAAGGGCCACACCAAAGTTTTAAGAACCACACCAAAGTTCCAAGGGCCACACCAAAGTTCCAAGGGCCACACCTGTGAATCAAAGTATCTTATCCTCTCTCATGTGTTCTCTCCCTCAGCGTGTGCCAAGAGTGAGGTACCTGGCACCCTGGCACTCTGGCCAGCACCCTCCTTGGCTCTCCTCCTAATCTGTGAGCCCAGGTGAGCCTCGCACTGACAGAGAGAGTGAGTGGGCGAGAGAAAGTGAGAAAAAAGTCATATATATATATATATATATATATATATATATATATATATATATATATATATATATATATTTATTTATATATATATATATATATATATATATATATATATATATATATATATATATATTTCTCTGTGGATTTTCCGCATAAAATGATCAGTGTTTTGTGATCGTCAATTGCATATATATATATATATATATATATATATATATATATATATATATATATATATATATATATATATATATATATATATATATATATATATATGTCGTACCTAGTAGCCAGAACGCACTTTTCAGCCTACTATGCAAGGCCCGATTTGCCTAATAAGCCGAGTTTTCCTGAATTAATATAGTTTCTCTAATTTTTTTCTTATGAAATGATAAAGCTACCCATTTCATTATGTATGAGGTCAATATTTTTGTATTGGAGTTAAAATTAACGTAGATATATGACCGAACCTAACCAACCTTACCTAACCTACATTTATAGGTTAGGTTCGGTTAGGTAGCCGAAAAAGTTAGGTTAGGTTAGGTTAGGTTAGGTAGGTTAGATAGTCGAAAAACAATTAATTCATTCAAACTTGGCTTATTAGGCAAATCGGGCCTTGCATAGTAGGCTGAGAAGTGCGTTCTGGCTACTAGGTACGACATATGTATATATATATATATATATATATATATATATATATATATATATATATATATATATATATATATATATATATATATATATATACATATATATATATATATATATATATATATATATATATATATATATATATATATATATATATATATATATATATATATATATATATATATATATGTTGTCAGTCTGTCGTTGAGTTTACTACATGTTGCCAGTTCGTCATCAGGTTTACCTTATCACTAATCACTGAGAGAAACTCCGCCTCACTCGCGTATACTTAAAGGAAGTTCTCTTATATTCCCTCACAGACTTCCTTGTTATTCTCTGTGTCCCTCCTGTGTATGTGTGTCTGTGTGGTGTGTGTCTGTGTGGTGTGTGTCTCTTGTGTGTGTCTGTGTGGTATGTGTCTCCTGTGTGTGTCTGTGAGGTATGTGTCTCCTGTGTGTGTCTGTGTGGTGTGTGTCTCTTGTGTGTGTCTGTGTGGTATGTGTCTCTTGTGTGTGTCTGTGTGGTGTGTGTCTCTTGTGTGTGTCTGTGTGGTGTGTGTCTCTTGTGTGAGTCTGTGAAGTATGTGTCTCCTGTGTGTGTCTGTGTGGTGTGTGTCTCTTGTGTGTGTCTGTGTGGTATGTGTCTCTTGTGTGTGTCTGTGAGGTATGTGTCTCCTGTGTGTGTCTGTGTGGTGTGTGTCTCTTGTGTGTGTCTGTGTGGTATGTGTCTATTGTGTGTGTCTGTGAGGTATGTGTCTCCTGTGTGTGTCTGTGTCTCTTGTGTGTGTCTGTGTGGTATGTGTCTCTTGTGTGTGTCTGTGTGGTATGTGTCTCTTGTGAGTGTCTGTGAGGTATGTGTCTCTTGTGTGTGTCTGTGAGGTATGTGTCTCCTGTGTGTGTCTGTGTGGTGTGTCTCTTGTGTGTGTCTGTGTGGTGTGTGTCTCTTGTGTGTGTCTGTGTGGTATGTGTCTCTTGTGTGTGTCTGTGTGGTATGTGTCTCTTGTGAGTGTCTGTGAGGTATGTGTCTCTTGTGAGTGTCTGTGTGGTATGTGTCTCTTGTGTGTGTCTGTGAGGTATGTGCCTCCTGTGTGTGTCTGTGTGGTATGTGTCTCCTGTGTGTGTCTGTGTTGTATGTGTCTCCTGTGTGTGTCTGTGTGGTATGTGTCTCCTGTGTGTGTCTGTGTGGTATGTGTCTCTTGTGTGTGTCTGTGTTGTATGTGTCTCCTGTGTGTGTCTGTGTGGTGTGTGTCTCTTGTGTGTCTGTGAGGTATGTGTCTCCTGTGTGTGTCTGTGTTGTATGTGTCTCCTGTGTGTGTCTGTGTCTCTTGTGTGTGTCTGTGTGGTATGTGTCTCTTGTGTGTGTCTGTGTGGTATGTGTACCACACAGACAATGGTACATAGGTACCATTAAAATAGGTTAAAATAGGTACCCAGGTACCTATTTTACTGCTAGGTAACAGGGGCATAGGGTGAAAGAAACTCTGCCCATTGTTTCTCGCCGGCGCCTGGGATCGAACCCAGGACCACAGGATCACAAGTCCAGCGTGCTGTCCGCTCGGCCGACCGGCTCCCCACTTAGGTACATTCATGTTATTAAAAGATATTGTGGTTAATAACTTTTTTGTTAATGCATTAAATTAGAAGTAATTCAGGTACTAATTAAATATTTGTAATTAATAATTAAGCTTGGTCAAGTACCTGTGTATTTTACCATCATTGGAGAATAATGAGTCAGTCGCCTCATGTGACAAGAGGCATTTGATGAAGCCTTAATAATTAGTCTTATTAATGACGTATTACACTCAGCCAAGCGGTTAGGCTCCCAGGATGTGAGGGCAGGTTGTGAGGGGCAGGTTGTGAGGGGCAGGTTGTGTGAGCTGGTTGTGAGGGCAGGTTGTGAGGGGCAGGTTATGAGGGCAGGTTGTGTGAGCAGGTTGTAAGGGCAGGTTGTGAGGGCAGGTTGTGAGGGCAGATTGTGAGGGCAGGTTGTGAGGGCAGGTTGTGAGGGGCAGGTTGTGAGGGGCAGGTTGTGTGAGCTGGTTGTGAGGGCAGGTTGTGAGGGCAGGTTGTGAGGGCAGGTTGTGAGGGCAGGTTGTGTGGAAAGGTTGTGAGGGCAGGTTGTGAGGACAGGTTGTGAGGGCAGGTTGTGAGGGCAGGTTGTGAGGGCAGGTTGTGTGGACAGGTTGTGAGGGCAGGTTGTGAGGACAGGTTGTGAGGGCAGGTTATGAGGGCAGGTTGTGTGAGCAGGTTGTAAGGGCAGGTTGTGAGGGCAGGTTGTGAGGGCAGATTGTGAGGGCAGGTTGTTAGGGCAGGTTGTGAGGGTAGATTGTGAGGGCAGGTTGTGAGGGCAGGTTGTGTGAGCTGGTTGTGAAGGCAGGTTGTGTGGGCAGGTTGTGTGGGGCAGGTTGTGAGGGCAGGTTGTGTGAGCTGGTTGTGAGGGCAGGTTGTGAGGGCAGGTTGTGAGGGCAGGTTGTGAGGGCAGGTTGTGAAGGCAGGTTGTGAGGGCAGGTTGTGAGGGCAGGTTGTGTGGACAGGTTGTGAGGGCAGGTTGTGAGGACAGGTTGTGAGGGCAGGTTGTGAGGGCAGGTTGTGAGGGCAGGTTGTGTGAGCTGGTTGTGAGGGCAGGTTGTGAGGGCAGGTTGTGAGGGCAGGTTGTGAGGGCAGGTTGTGAGGGCAGGTTGTGTGGACAGGTTGTGAGGGCAGGTTGTGAGGACAGGTTGTGAGGGCAGGTTGTGAGGGCAGGTTGTGAGGGCAGGTTGTGAGGGCAGGTTGTGTGGACAGGTTGTGAGGGCAGGTTGTGAGGACAGGTTGTGAGGGCAGGTTATGAGGGCAGGTTGTGTGAGCAGGTTGTAAGGGCAGGTTGTGAGGGCAGGTTGTGAGGGCAGATTGTGAGGGCAGGTTGTGAGGGCAGGTTGTGAGGGCAGATTGTGAGGGCAGGTTGTGAGGGCAGGTTGTGTGAGCTGGTTGTGAGGGCAGGTTGTGTGGGCAGGTTGTGTGGGGCAGGTTGTGAGGGCAGGTTGTGTGAGCTGGTTGTGAGGGCAGGTTGTGAGGGCAGGTTGTGAGGGCAGGTTGTGAGAGCAGGTTGTGAGGGCAGGTTGTGTGGAGAGGTTGTGAGGGCAGGTTGTGAGGGCAGGTTGTGAGGGCAGGTTGTGTGGACAGGTTGTGAGGGCAGGTTGTGAGGGCAGGTTGTGAGGGCAGGTTGTGAGGGCAGGTTGTGTAGACAGGTTGTGTGGGCAGGTTGTGAGAGCAGGTTGTGAGGGCAGGTTGTAAGGGCAGGTTGTGTGGGCAGGTTGTGAGGGCAGGTTGTGAGGGCAGGTTGTGAGGGCAGGTTGTGAGGGCAGGTTGTGAGGGCAGGTTGTGAGGGCAGGTTGTGTAGACAGGTTGTGTGGACAGGTTGTGAGGGCAGGTTGTGTAGACAGGTTGTGAGGGCAGGTTGTGTGGACAGGTTGTGAGGGCAGGTTGTGTAGACAGGTTGTGTGGGCAGGTTGTGAGGGCAGGTTGTGAGAGCAGGTTGTGAGGGCAGGTTGTGAGGGCAGGTTGTGAGATCAGTTATAATCAGTGTGGATCACCGGGCAGGGGAGACAGGGAGACCTCCCCGAGCCTGCTCTGGGTGTGTCATTAAAGTAACGTGTGTTGAATTATGTGCAGTTTACAGTAAACCTCAGTAATTAACCATTGCCTAAGATAGGGATATTTCAGGTTTAGGGAGTGTTTAAATATAACTTTGTGTTCAGTAAATGACACTGAATTAATGGTGTTTAATGAGTTATCCCCATTTATATATCTTTATTTTGATTCACGATCCTGTGAAATTTTGTAGTAGAGTCTGTGTGTTCTCCAATAGGTTTCCTGTGGGCTTGGCAAGCACCATTAGTCTATTTAATATATATATTTCCTGGTGTATATGTACCAGGGAGCTCTAGTGTGTATATGTTCCAGGGTGCTCTAGTGTGTATATGTTCCATGGTGCTCTAGTGTGTATATGTTCCAGGGTGCTCTAGTGTGTATATGTTTCAGGGTGCTCTAGTGTGTATATGTTCCAGGGTGCTCTAGTGTGTATATGTCCCAGGGTGCTCTAGTGTGTATATGTACCAGGGAGCTCTAGTGTGTATATGTTCCAGGGTGCTCTAGTGTGTATATGTTCCATGGTGCTCTAGTGTGTATATGTTCCAGGGTGCTCTAGTGTGTATATGTTTCAGGGTGCTCTAGTGTGTATATGTTCCAGGGTGCTCTAGTGTGTATATGTCCCAGGGTGCTCTAGTGTGTATATGTACCAGGGAGCTCTAGTGTGTATATGTTCCAGGGTGCTCTAGTGTGTATATGCTCCAGGGTGCTCTAGTGTGTATATGTTCCATGGTGCTCTAGTGTGTATATGTTCCAGGGTGCTCTAGTGTGTATATGTTCCAGGGTGCTCTAGTGTGTATATGTTCCAGGGTGCTCTAGTGTGTATATGTTCCAGGGTGCTCTAGTGTGTATATGTTCCAGGGTGCTCTAGTGTGTATATGTTCCATGGTGCTCTAGTGTGTATATGTTCCAGGGTGCTCTAGTGTGTATATGTTCCAGGGTGCTCTAGTGTGTATATGTTCCAGGGTGCTCTAGTGTGTATATGTTCCAGGGTGCTCTAGTGTGTATATGTTCCAGGGTGCTCTAGTGTGTATATGTTCCAGGGTGCTCTAGTGTGTATATGTTCCAGGGTGCTCTAGTGTGTATATGTTCCAGGGTGCTCTAGTGTGTATATGTTCCAGGGTGCTCTAGTGTGTATATGTTTCAGGGTGCTCTAGTGTGTATATGTTCCAGGGTGCTCTAGTGTGTATATGTTCCAGGGTGCTCTAGTGTGTATGGTTCTAGTGTTCCAAAGACTGCTCTAGTGAACGTATTCTCTGCTATTACAAATATTAAACCACTATATCTGAACTGTTGAAAAGTTCAACATTGATTGAAATTGATCATTACTATCACTGTAAATTGATCATTACTACCACCTGTAAATTGATCATTAATATCGCCCTTAAATTGATCATTACTATCACCCCTTAACTGATGTGTTGACTCTCTGCAACACTCGAGCTTGCAACGTCCAGAACAACACATAAGAACTACGAAGACTGTTCTGTCAGAACTTGCAATGTTTGATGAACAATTTTGCAACTTATCTTCATGTTCGTGACGGCAATAACAAGTGGATTAAGGCTGTAGTTCAGGTACAAATTTCAGAAGATTGAACTACAAATGTGTTCACCAGACCATGTGAACAATGTGTCTCCCAGACCTTGTGAACAATGTGTCTCCCAGACCTTGTGAACAATGTGTCTCCCAGACCTTGTGAACAATGTGTCTCCCAGACCATGTGAACAATGTGTCTCCCAGACCTTGTGAACAATGTGTCTCCAGACCTTGTGAACAATGTGTCCCCCAGACCATGTAAACAATGTGTCTCCCAGACCATGTGAACAATGTGTCTCCCAGACCATGTGAACAATGTGTCTCCCAGACCTTGTGAACAATGTGTCTCCCAGACCTTGTGAACAATGTGTCTCCCAGACCTTGTGAACAATGTGTCCCCCAGACCATGTGAACAATGTGTCCCCCAGACCATGTGAACAATGTGTCCCCCAGACCATGTAAACAATGTGTCTCCCAGACCATGTGAACAATGTGTCCCCCAGACCATGTGAACAATGTGTCCCCCAGACCATGTGAACAATGTGTCCCCCAGACCATGTGAACAATGTGTCTCCCAGACCTTGTGAACAATGTGTCTCCCAGACCATGTGAACAATGTGTCCCCCAGACCATGTGAACAATGTGTCCCCCAGACCATGTGAACAATGTGTCTCCCAGACCATGTGAACAATGTGTCCCCCAGACCATGTGAACAATGTGTCCCCCAGACCATGTGAACAATGTGTCCCCCAGACCATGTGAACAATGTGTCTCCCAGACCATGTGAACAATGTGTCCCCCAGACCATGTGAACAATGTGTCCCCTAGACCATGTGAACAATGTGTCTCCCAGACCATGTGAACAATGTGTCCCCCAGACCATGTGAACAATGTGTCCCCAAGACCATGTGAACAATGTGTCTCCCAGACCATGTGAACAATGTGTCTCCCAGACCATGTGAACAATGTGTCCCCCAGACCTTGTGAACACAATAGCGTCAATCAACCCATTAACAATGTAAATAACTTTGTTAATATAGTTATTAATATAATTACTTTCTCTGCTACATACGTCTGTCAGTTGAGAGATATACGTGGGTTGATGAGTTTGTTAAACGTTCATATATTCATGTTGTTGAGTACACAGAACGTGCAGGAGCAAAGGTGTCCTCGGCTGTGAACATTTTGGGCATCACTGGTGCTGCTTGAACAAGTGTTTGTGTAAACCGGAAAATGTTCAGAAGAATATTAGCAATTCTAAAATAATGCTGTTGCGTTCAGTTTCATTTATTAAAACAAAAATGTTCCCAACGATATTGAGTGGAAAGGTCGGTGCTTTGGTTGTTCCAAGCATGTGTTTCTCTCTGTCTGTCTGTCTGTCTGTCTGTCTGTCTGTCTGTCTGTCTGTCTGTCTGCCTGCCTGTCTGTCTGTCTGTCTGTCTGTCTGTCTGTCTGTCTGTCTGTCTGTCTGTCTGTCTCTCTCTCTCTCTCTCTCTCTCTCTCTCTCTCTCTCTCTCTCTCTCTCTCTCTCTCTCTCTCTCTCTCTCTCTCTCTCTCTCTCTCTCTCTCTCTCTCTCTCTCTCCCTCCCTCCCTCCCTCCCTCCCTCCCTTCCTCCCTCTCTCCCTCTCCCTCTCTCTCTCTCTCTCTCTCTCTCTCTCTCTCTCTCTCTCTCTCTCTCTCTCTCTCTCTCTCTCTCTCTCTCTCTCTCTCTCTCTCTCCCCTTAAGCGAGACCCTTTGGACGACCCAGTCTGTCCTATGACAGTCCCAAACCCCACAATGTTCCACGTGTGATAGCTTGACCTCTTACTTCGTACAAATAGAAACGTAAACAGACTTTATCTTTTATAGTCTTTGTTAAACCAGTTCTAACTGGAAAGGATTTTGGAGAGTCCCTATGCAAGGTTATATTTTCTGACCCCCCCCCCTCCTTTTTTAATATAAATGACGTCAGAGCCAGCTGTGACGTCACAGTTGGCTCCGAGCGAGGAGAGAACACAACATATGAGGACACAATGTTGCCACGTCTCCTTCTGTATGTTGCTGAGGCCTTCACACACACACACACACAAGGGTGTGTGTGTGTGTGGGTCAAGCCATGCCCTCCCCAAACCCACCTTCCCATGCCCCCTCCCCTACTACCCCCCTCCTACTCCCCTGCCCCTTCTACCCCATTGCCTTCAATTCCATCTGCTCCATCCCAGCTTCCACTGCACCCCTCTTCCACTCTCCCCCAAACCCCACCCAACCCTTACTGCCCACATTTAACCCCCTCACCTTGTGACCCCCTAACACCTTTCCCCATCTCCTTCTTCCCCTCTTCTACCCCAAAACCCCCACCTACCCCTGATTCCCCCCCTAACTAATACACCCTCTCTTCCATTCCCAGCACACAGACTCCATTCTCCTCTCAGCCCTCTGCCCTCAATATCCCTCTCCACCCCAACCTCTCAACCTCTATCTGACTCTCAGTCTCACTCTACTTCTCAACCCCCTTATGCCATTCAGACCCTCCCTAACTTTCAGACCCATTATGCCCTTCCTACCCCTCTAGATGCCCAGATCCCATTCGCCTACCAGGCACTCCCAGGCACCCCCCAGACACCCCCACAGCCCCCATTCGCCCCCAGACACCCCCCAGTCCCCCCCCCAGACACCCGGTAAAAGGTGGAAACTCTGGCACCAGAGTTTCCAAGAAGAGTCTCAAGGTTTGGTACACCAATGCTGATAGGGTATCCAATAAAGCAGAAGAGATAAAAGAAAGCATTAGTGAGGCAGACCCAGATATAGTGGCAATAATGGAAACTAAAATAAATGGCATGATCTTGGCGAAATCTTCCCAGAGGGGTACCAGGTGATAAGAAAAGAAAGGACACAGAGACAGGGAGGAGGAGTGGCACTACTAATAAAGCGGAAATGGAAGTTTGATGAGCTGGAAAATCCGGGTACCAATGAAAGCACAAGCTCCATACATGGAACTCTGACAGTGGATGGGAAGAAGATTGTAATCTTGATACTCTACAATCCCCCACCAAACAGTAGAAGGCCCAGGCAGGAGTATGAGGACAGCAACAAGGCGTGTATAGATGAACTGCAGAGGGCAGCAACTATAGCGCATAGAATGAGAGCGAAGCTGCTGGTCATGGGGGACCTAAATCACGGAGAGATAGATTGGGAAACAAGGAATCCCCATGGCGTGGAGGAGCCCTGGGGAGCGAAGCTGGTAGACGTTATTGACCGGAATTTCCTAACACAGCATGTGAAGGCAAACACTACGAAAATAGGAGGGAATACGCCCAGCCTATTAGACCTGATTTTCACCCAGAATGTAGCATTTGGAACATGAAATACCACTAGGAGCCAGTGACCATTATATCCTAGTCTTTGACTACATGATGGAACTTAAAATTGTGACCAAAGGACAAGAGGTCCGGGAAAGGAGACTTGATTACAGAAAAGGGGACTACAGAAGGATAAGGGACTACCTGGGAGAAATGCAGTGGGAGGAGGATATTAGAGGAAAAACAGTGCAAGGTATGATGAACCAAGTCATATTGAAATGCAAGGAGGCTGAAGAGAGATTTATTCTAACGGAAAAGGAAAAAAGCAGGAAGGAATATAATAACCCATGGTTTAATAGACAGTGTCAGGAAGCAAAGGTGGAAGCAGGAGGGAGTGGAGGAAGTACAGAAGACAAAGGACAGAGGACAACAGGATTAGATGCAACAGAGCTAGGAATGATTACATTAACATAAGACGAGTGTCGGAAACAAATTATGAGAATGATATTGCAATCAAAGCGAAAAAGCAACCTAAATTACTACATAGCCATAAAAGAAGGAAGATGTCGGTAAATGACCAAGTGACAAGACTGAGGAAAACAGAAGGGGCATATACAGAAAGTGACAAGGAAATCTGCGAGGTACTGAATGTAAATTTCCATGGAGTGTTCAGAACCGAGCCTGAGCAGCTCCCATTGTTACAAGAGATTACCCAAGATGAAAGACTATCAGATCTAGAGATGACAGCAGAGGAGGTAATGAAACAGTTGACAACACTGAATGCAACTCAAGCGGTTGGACCAGACAAAGTATCACCGTGGATACTAAAAGAGGCAGCGCAGGCTCTCAGCGTGCCTCTGGCAATGATCTTTAATGAGTCACTTAGGTCGGGAGAATTGCCCAGTTGCTGGAAGGAGGCAAATGTCGTACCGGTCTTCAAGAAAGGTGATAGGGAGGAGGCACTTAACTACATACCCGTATCACTGACAAGCATCCCCTGCAAAATACTGGAAAGAGTAATTAGGCTAAGACTTGTTGAGCACCTGGAGAGCATTGGGTTTGTAAACAAGCACCAACATGGGTTCTGGACAGGGAAATCATGCCTAACAAACCTTTTAGAATTCTATGATAAAGTAACAAGGATAAGGCACGACAGAGAAGGTTGGGCAGACTGCATATTTCGTGACTGCCAAAAGGCCCTTGATACAGTACCGCACATGAGACTGCTATACAAACTTGAGAGGCAGGCAGGAGTAAGCGGAAAGGCCCTAGTATGGGTGAAGAACTACCTAACAGGAAGGAGCCAGAGGGTAATGGTAAGGGGCGAGAAGTCGGACTGGCGGACAGTAACAAGTGGAGTACCTCAAGGATCGGTGCTGGGACCAATCCTCTTTCTAATTTACGTAAATGATATGTTTACAGGAGTGGAATCCTACATGTCAATGTTTGCGGATGACGCAAAATTGATGAGAAGAATTGTGACAGATGAGGATTGTAGGATCCTCCAAGAGGACTTAAACAGGTTGCAGAGATGGTCAGGGAAATGGCTATTGGAGTTCAACACGAGTAAATGTAAAGTTATGGAAATGGGATCAGGCGATAGGCGACCAAAGGGACAGTACACAATGAAGGGGAACTGCCTACCTGTAACGATTCGAGAAAGAGACCTGGGAGTGGACATAACACCTAACCTAACTCCTGAGGCACATATAAATAGGATAACGACAGCAGCGTACTCTACACTGGTGAAAATTAGAACTTCATTCAGAAACCTAAGTGAGGAGGCTTTTAGGGCGCTTTACACTGCCCACGTGAGACCAGTCTTAGAGTATGCTGCGCCATCATGGAGCCCCCACCTGAAGAAACACATATAGAAACTGGAGAAGGTTCAGAGGTTTGCGACGAGGCTTGTCCCAGATTTACGAGGGATGGGATATGAAGAGCGTCTGAAGGAACTGAACCTTACGACACTAGAGAAAAGAAGGGAGAGAGGAGATATGATAGGGACACATAAAATACTCAGGGAATTGACAAAGTGGAAAGAGATGAAATGTTCACACGTAATAATAACAGAACGAGGGGACATGGGTGGAAACTGGAAACTCAGATGAGTCACAGAGATGTTAGGAAGTTTTCTTTAAACGTGAGAGTAGTGGAAAAATGGAATGCACTTGGGGAACAGGTTGTGAGCAAACAGCAAACTCTATTCATACTTTTTAAAATTAGGTATGATAGGGAAATGTGACCAGAGTCATTGCTGTAAACAACCGATGCCTGGAAAGGCGGGATCCAAGAATCAATGCTCGATCCTGCAAGCACAAATAGCTGAGTACAAATAGGTGAGTACACACACACACACACACACACACGCGCGCGCGCACACACACACACAGTATAGAGGGTATAGACTCATTCCTCTCAATGTTTGCTGACGACGCCAAAATTATGAGAAGGATTAAGACAGAGGAGGACAGCTTGAGGCTTCAAGAAGACCTGGACAAGCTGCAGGAATGGTCGAACAAATGGTTGTTAGAGTTTAACCCAAACAAATGTAATGTAATGAATATAGGGGTAGGAAGCAGGAGACCAGATACAAGGTATCATTTGGGAGATGAAATACTTCAAGAGTCAGAGAGAGAGAAAGACCTGGGGGTTGATATCACGCCAGACCTCTCCCCTGAAGCTCATATCAAGAGGATAACATCAGCAGCATATGCCAGGTTGGCTAACTCAAGAACGGCCTTTAGAAACTTGTGTAAGGAAACTTTCAGAACATTATATGCCACATATGTCAGACCAATAATGGAATATGCGGCTCCAGCATGGAGTCCATATCTAGTCAAGCATAAGACTAAACTGGAAAAGGTTCAAAGGTTTGCCAACAGACTAATACCCGAGCTGAGAGGTATGAGCTACGAGGAGAGACTACGGGAATTAAACCTCACTTCGTTGGAAGACAGAAGAGTTAGGGGGGACATGATCACCACATTCAAGATTCTCAAGGGAATCGACAGGGTTGATAAAGAAAGGCTATTTAACACAAGGGGCACACGCACTAGGGGACACAGGTGGAAACTGAGTACCCAAATGAGCCACAGAGATATTAGAAAGAACTTTTTCAGTGTCGGAGTAGTTAACAGGTGCAATGCATTAGGCAGTGATGTGGTGGAGGCTGACTCCATACACAGTTTTAAATGTAGATTTGATAGAGCCCAGTAGGCTCAGGAATCTGTACACCAGTTGATTGACAGTTGAGAGGCGGGACCGAAGAGCCAAAGCTCAACCCCCACAAGCACAAATAGGTGAGTATAAATAGGAGAGTACACACACACACACACACACACACACACACACACACACACACACACACACACACACACACACACACACACACACACACACACACACACACAGGAATAGGGAATGTATGAAAGCAAAGGAGCTAAACAAAAGGGCATGGAGGAACTTCCGTAATAACAGAACACCAGAAAGTAGAGAGAGATACCAGAGAACCAGGAACGAGTATGTTAGTGTGAGAAGAGCAGCTGAGAAAAGGTATGAAAATGATATAGCTAATAAAGCCAAGACCGAACCAAAGCTACTACACAGTCACATCAGGAGGAAGACAACAGTGAAGGAACAGGTGATGAAACTTAGGGCGAGGACAGGTACACAGAGAATGACAAAGAGGTGTGTGAAGAACTCAACAAAAGGTTCCAGGAGGTCTTTACAATAGAACAGGGGGAAGTCACGGCGCTATGAGAGGTGGCAGCAAACCAGGTGACCTTGGAAAGGTTCGAAATTACAAGAGATGAGGTCAAGAAACACCTATTGGAGCTGGAAGTGAGAAAAGCTGTTGGGCCGGACGGAATCTCACCATGGGTATTGAAAGAGTGTGCAGGAGCACTTTGCTTGCCACTCTCCATAGTGTATAGTAGGTCACTGGAAACGGGGGACCTACCAGAAATATGGAAGACTGTTAATGTAGTCCCAATATACAAAAAGGATGACAGACAAGAGGCACTGAACTACAGGCCAGTGTCCTTAACTTGTATACCATGCAAGATGATGGAGAAGATTGTGAGAAAAAATCTAGTAACACATCTGGAGAGAAGAGACTTCGTGACAACCCATCAACATGGGTTCAGGGAGGGTAAATCTTGCCTTACAGGCTTGATAGAATTCTACGATCTGGTGACAAAGATTAAGCAAGAAAGAGAAGGATGGGCGGACTGCATTTTTTTGGACTGTCGGAAAGCCTTTGACACAGTACCCCATAAAAGGTTGATGCATAAGCTGGAGAAACAGGCAGAAGTAACTGGTAGGGCGCTCCAGTGGATAAGGGAGTACCTAAGCAATAGGAAACAGAGTTACAATGAGGGGTGAGACCTCAGAAAGGCGTGAAGTCGCCAGTGGAGTCCCACAGGGCTCTGTGTTTGGACCTATCGTGTTTCTGATATACGTAAATGATCTCCCAGAGGGTATAGACTCATTCCTCTCAATGTTTGCTGACGACGCCAAAATTATGAGAAGGATTAAGACAGAGGAGGACAGCTTGAGGCTTCAAGAAGACCTGGACAAGCTGCAGGAATGGTCGAACAAATGGCTGTTAGAGTTTAACCCAAGCAAATGCAATGTAATGAAGATAGGGGTAGGAAGCAGGAGACCAGATACAAGGTATCATTTGGGAGATGAGATACTTCAAGAGTCAGAGAGAGAGAAAGACTTGGGGGTTGATATCACGCCAGACCTGTCCCCTGAAGCTCATATTAAGAGGATAACATCAGCAGCATATGCCAGGTTGGCTAACATAAGAACGGCCTTTAGAAACTTGTGTAAGGAATCTTTCAGAACGTTATATACCACATATGTCAGACCAATCCTGGAGTATGCGGCTCCAGCATGGAGTCCATATCTAGTCAAGCATAAGACTAAACTGGAAAAGGTTCAAAGGTTTGCCACTAGACTAGTACCTGAACTGAGAGATATGAGCTACGAGGAGAGACTACGGGAATTAAACCTCACTTCGTTGGAAGACAGAAGAGTTAGGGGGGACATGATCACCACATTCAAGATTCTCAAGGGAATTGCCAGGGTTGATAAAGACAGTTTATTCAACACAAGGGGAACACGCACAATGGGACACAGGTGGAAACTGAGTGCCCAAATGAACCACAGAGATATTAGAAAGAACTTTTTTAGTGTCAGAGTGGTTGACAAATGGAATGCATTAGGAAGTAATGTGGTGGAGGCTGACTCCATACACAGTTTCAAGTGTAGATATGATAGAGCCCAATAGGCTCAGGAACCTGTACACCTGTTGATTGACGGTTGAGAGGCGGGACCAAAGAGCCAGAGCTCAACCCCCGCAAGCACAACTAGGTGAGTACAACTAGGTGAGTACAAACACACGGCTGAGCGGACAGCACGCTGGACAAGTAATCCTGTGGTCCCGGGTTCGATTCCCGGCGCCAGCGAGAAACAATGGGCAGAGTTTCTTTCACCCTAGGGCCCTGTTCAACCTGTCCTCTAAAAAATAACGTCGCTTTTTGCCGTTTTCCCGAATGTCCGAAAGTGGACGTAATTTGACAACGAAAAAAATGAAAAAATATTTGAGATTTTTTGTTTTCAACAACAGTTAGTTAAGGGTCCTCTGTTAGGTTAAGTGGGCAGGAAATTCTCATAAAGTTTCAACACGTTATGAAAAACGTTAATTGAAAATTTCCTCTCCTAACCTTTCCGAGTAAGCAGGACGACTCAAACAGAAAACGTGAGCCGATTTCATTTCAAATTACGTCCACTTTTTTAAGAGGACGGGTTGTCCTGTTACCTAGCAGTAAACAGGTACCTGGGAGATAGACAGCTGTTACGGGCTGTTTCCTGGGGGGGGGGGCGGGGGAAGGGAGTGTGGAGGAGGAAAAAAATAGTAGTTAGTAACAGTTGATTGATTGACAAGTGAGAGGCGGGCCGATAGAGCAGAGCTCAACCCCTGCAAGCCCAACTAGGTGAATACAACTAGTTGGAAATATACTATACACACACACACACTCACACGCACACACACTCACACGCACACTCACACGCACACTCACACGCACACACACGCACACGCACACTCACACACGCACACTTAGGAAAGTGTAGAGTAATGAAATTAGGCGAAGGGAGCAGGAGGCTGAATACAATGTACCATCTGGGAGGGGAAATCCTGCAAGAGTCAAATAGAGAGAAAGATCTGGAGGTTGATATCACACCGAACCTGTCCCCAGAGGCCCACATCAAAAGAATGTAATCAGGGGCATATGCTAGGTTGACCAACATAAGAACTGCCTTTAGAAACTTGTGTAAGGAATCGTTCAGGACCCTGTACACCACCTATGCCAGACCAATCCTGGAATATGCAGCTCCAGCTTGGAGTCCATACTTAGTTAAACATAAGACAAAGTTAGAAAAGATTCAGTGGCATGCCTCCAGACTCGTTCCGGAACTGAGAGGTATGAGCTACGAGGAAAGGCTAAAGGAGCTGAACCTCACGTCCGTGGAAAACAGAAGAGTAAGTGGAGACATGATAATCACCTACAAAATTCTCAGGGGAACTGACAGGGCGGACAAAGACAAACTCTTTAGCACAGGTGGGACACGAACAAAGGTACACAAGTTTAACTTGAGTACCCAAATGAGCCACAGGGACGTTAGAAAGAACTTTTTCAGTGTCAGAGTAGATAACAGATGGAATGCATTAGGCAGTGATGTGGTGGAGGCTGACTCCATACACAGTTTCAAGTGTAGATATGATAGAGCTCAGTAGGCTCAGGAACCTGTACGCCAATTGATTGACAGTTGAGAGGCGGGACCAAAGAGCCAGAGCTCAACCCCCGCAAGCTCAACTAGGTGAGTACAACTAGGTGAGAATACAAACACACAGCTTCATACACTGCCCCCCCCCCGCCCCCCCCCCTCTTCCAATAATTAAACAAACAAAAAACTCATTTAAACACCCCAAACACACGGTGGAACTGTGATGTAAAACGCCAAATTGTCTCTAATTTATTTTTTAAATAGTAGGTTAAAATTCTCTGGAAAACTGGCAGTTAATTTTGAGTTTACCATGAACATTGGGAACATTATTTCCCAGTTCGAATCCTCCGGAGTTATTTGTGTGGTTGAGTGGTCGTTGGTCGTGTGGTTGTGTAGTTCATGGTTCTGAAGGATACACTGATGTTGGTCAGTGTGTTATATGTGAGTGTTGTTATTGTGTTAATGTTGGTCAGTGTGTTATATGTGGGTGTTGTTATTGTGTTAATGTTGGTCAGTGTGTTATATGTGAGTGTTGTTATTGTGTTAATGTTGGACAGTGTGTTATATGTGGGTGTTGTTATTGTGTTAATGTTGGTCAGTGTGTTATATGTGGGTGTTGTTATTGTGTTAATGTTGGTCAGTGTGTTATATGTGGGTGTTGTTATTGTGTTAATGTTGGACAGTGTGTTATATGTGAGTGTTGTTATTGTGTTAATGTTGGACAGTGTGTTATATGTGGGTGCTGTTATTGTGTTAATGTTGGACAGTGTGTTATATGTGAGTGTTGTTATTGTGTTAATGTTGGTCAGTGTGTTATATGTGAGTGTTGTTATTGTGTTAATGTTGGACAGTGTGTTATATGTGAGTGTTGTTATTGTGTTAATGTTGGTCAGTGTGTTATATGTGAGTGTTGTTATTGTGTTAATGTTGGACAGTGTGTTATATGTGGGTGTTGTTATTGTGTTAATGTTGGACAGTGTGTTATATGTGGGTGTTGTTATTGTGTTAATGTTGGTCAGTGTGTTATATGTGGGTGTTGTTATTGTGTTAATGTTGGACAGTGTGTTATATGTGAGTGTTGTTATTGTGTTAATGTTGGTCAGTGTGTTATATGTGGGTGTTGTTATTGTGTTAATGTTGGTCAGTGTGTTATATGTGAGTGTTGTTATTGTGTTAATGTTGGTCAGTGTGTTATATGTGGGTGTTGTTATTGTGTTAATGTTGGTCAGTGTGTTATATGTGAGTGTTGTTATTGTGTTAATGTTGGTCAGTGTGTTATATGTGGGTGTTGTTATTGTGTTAATGTTGGTCAGTGTGTTATATGTGAGTGTTGTTATTGTGTTAATGTTGGTCAGTGTGTTATATGTGAGTGTTGTTATTGTGTTAATGTTGGTCAGTGTGTTATATGTGAGTGTTGTTATTGTGTTAATGTTGGCTTCTGGCATCAGATGTGGGGTTATGTCCACTCTCAGGTCAACCTCCTTTTCTGATTGAAGAATTTGTCTTCCCTTTATCCTATACTGCTGCTGTACTCCGGACTCCTGTTCCTATCCTGATAATGTTGCATTTGGCTGGTTAAACTCTAGCAGCCACTGTTCAGATAGTTGGTCTCATTTGTGTTTGCGTACTCACCTATTTTTACTCACCTATATGTGGCTGTAGGATAGAGCTTTAGCTCTTGGATCCCGCTTTTCTAGTCGTTGGTTGTCCAATGTAATGACTTCTGGCCCATATCACTATCATCCCAGCTTTTAAAGTTATGAAGATAGTTACCCTCTACAATCTGCTCCTTTAAGTCATTCCATTTACTCACTAATATAACGCTAAAGGAAAACTGTCTAACATCTCTATGACGCATCTGAGTCTCAAACTACGATCTCTGTTCCCTCGTTCTATTGGCGTTCAATGTAAACAGTTCTTCTTTTTCCACCTTGTCAGTCCCGCTAAGTATTTTATACGTCTGTATCATGTCCCCCCTCTCTCTCCATCCTCATATCTAGCGTCGTCAGGTTTAGTTCCTTCAGTCTCTCCATACCTCATGTATGTGTGTGAGTGTATTCACCTATTTTTACTCACCTATTTGGGCTTGCAGGATCGAGCATTAGCTATTGGACCCCGCCTTTCTAACCGTCGGTAGTCTAATGTATCCCCATTCTATTTTCCCGTCAACTACATATATTTACATATATTTATCACACACACACACACACACACACACACACACACACACACACACACACACACACACACACACACACACACACACACACACACTCACACACACACACACACACACACACACACACACACACACACACACACACACACACACACACACACAAATTCCTAATTGACGTATACATAGTATACGTCAATTGCGTATAGCGCTTAGAACTCGTAATCTTAGGGTCCGGGTTCGATCCCGGCGCCGGCGGAAAGAGATGGGCAGAGTTACTTTCACCCTGATGCCTCTGTTACCTAGCAGTAAATAGGTACCTGTGAATAAGTCAGCTGTCACAGGCTGCTTTCTGCGTTTGTGTGGATTTTTTTTTTTTTTTTAGATATATACAAGAGTTGTTACATTCTTGTACAGTTACTTGTAGTTACTTGAAAGTTAGTAACAGTTGATTGAGTGACAGTTGAGAGGCGGGCCGAAAGAGCAGAGCTCAACCCCCGCAAGCACAACTAGGTCTACTAGGTGAGTACATACGCAGGAAGCAGCCCCTAGCAGCAGTCTAGCTACCAGGTACCTATTTACTGCTAGGTGAACAGGGACATCAGGTGAGGGCATCTGTACTCATTTTTTCCTGCCTCGACCTGGAGTCGAACCCGGGCCCTTAATACTACGACTTAGTACGGTGTGTGATACGGTACATGAATACAAGGTTTGAGTTCTGTATGTGGTTTGGTGGTCCAGCACTCTTTGTGGTGTGGTGATCCAGTGGTCCAGTACTCTGTTGTGTGGTGGTCCAGTGGTCCAGCAATCTTTGTCGTGTGGTGGTGCAGTGGTCCAGCACTCTTTGTGGTGTGGTGGTGCAGTGGTCCAGCACTCTGTGGTGTTGTGGTCCAGTGGTCCAGCACTCTTTGTTGTGTGGTGGTCCAGTGGTCCAGCACTCTGTGGTGTTGTGGTCCAGTGGTCCAGCACTCTTTGTTGTGTGGTGGTCCAGTGGTCCAGCAATCTTTGTTGTGTGGTGGTCCAGTGGTCCAGCACTCTGTGGTGTGATGGTCCAGTGGTCCAGCACTCTTTGAGGTGTGGTGGTCCAGTGGTCCAGCACTCTTTGAGGTGTGGTGGTCCAGTTGTCCAGCACTCTTTGTGGAGTGGTGGTCCAGTGGTCCAGCACTCTTTGTGGTGTGGGGGTCCAGTGGTCCAGCACTCTTTGTGGTGTGGGGGTCCAGTGGTCCAGCACTCTTTGTTGTGTGGTGGTCCAGTGGTCCAGCACTCTTTGTTGTGTGGTGGTCCAGTGGTCCAGCACTCTTTATGGTGTGGGGGTCCAGTGGTCCAGCACTCTTTGTGGAGTGGTGGTCCAGTGGTCCAGCTCTCTTTGTGGTGTGGGGGTCCAGTGGTCCAGCACTCTTTGTGGAGTGGTGGTCCAGTGGTCCTGTACTCTTTGTGGTGTGGGGGTCCAGCACTCTTTGTTGTGTGGTGGTCCAGTGGTACAGCACTCTTTGTAGTGTGGTGGTCCAGTGGTCCAGCACTCTTTGAGGTGTGGGGGTCCAGTGGTCCAGCACTCTTTGTTGTGTGGTGGTCCAGTGGTCCAGCACTCTTCGTGGTGTGGTGGTCCAGTGGTCCAACACTTCATCACAAGAGTAAAGACTTAAGTACAAGATCTCTGGTAATCCACTGAGTTTAAGGGCCCTCATGACCCCACACAAGTGGTCCTTCAGGCGGGCCAAGAGCAGGGGCCAAGTGGTCCTTCAGGCGGGCCAAGAGTCTCCATATTCCATGTAAGACACTCAGGACTACACGCAAAGTTGTCTTGAAGGAGTTACCAAGAAAATTATTCTCTGTATATAACATGTGTTTTATTCTGAACCTTGAGGAGAGAGAGAGAGAGGGAGAGAGAGAGAGAGAGAGAGAGAGAGAGAGAGAGAGAGAGAGAGAGAGAGAGAGAGAGAGAGAGAGAGAGAGAGAGAGAGAGAGAGAGAGAGAGAGAGAGAGAGAGAGAGAGAGAGAGAGAGAGAGAGAGAGAGAGAGAGAGAGAGAGAGAGAGAGAGAGAGAGAGAGAGAGAGAGAGAGAGAGAGAGAGAGCCTGGTCCAGGTCACAGTAACTGTGTAACATGGTCCAGGTCACAGTAACTGTGTAACATGGTCCAGGTCACAGTAACTGTGTAACATGGTCCAGGTCACAGTAACTGTGTAACATGGTCCAGGTCACAGTACAGTAACTGTACTCTATCATATCTACATTTGAAACTGTGTATGGAGTCAGCCTCCACCACTTCTCTGCCTAATGCATTCCATCTGTTAACTACTCTGACACTGAAAAAGTTCTTTCTAACGTCTCTGTGGCTCATTAGGGTACTCAGTTTCCACCTGTGTTCCCTTGTGCGTGTACCACCCGTGTTAAATAATCCATCCTTGTCTACCCTGTCAATTCCCCTAAGAATTTTGTATGTAGTGCTCATGTCATACTGGGCTCCTCTGTCTTCCACCGACGTGAGGTGCAGTTCACGCAGCCTTTCCCCGTAACTCATGCCTCTTAGTTCTGGGACTAGCCTAGTGGTATACCTCTGAACCTTTTGCAGTTCGTCATATGCTTGACAAGGTACGGGCGCCATGCTGGGGCCGAATACTCCAGGATTGGTCTGACATATGTGGTATACAAGGTTCTGAAAGATTACTTACACAGGTCTCTGAAGGCTGTTAGTCAGCCTCGCATATGCCGCTGATGTTATTATTTTGATGTGGGCTTCAGGAGAAAGGCTAGGCTTGATATCAACCCCAAGATCTTTCTCTCTGTCCGTTTCATGCCGAACTTTGTCTCCCATTCTATGTCCAGTGTCTGGCCCCCTGTTTCTTTCCCCTAGCTTCATTACCTTACATTTACCTGAGTTCAATTTAGTAGCAGTTTGTTGGACCATTCATTCAATTTATATGAGTATCTTTTAGCCTTATACTATCTTTCTCTGTCTTGATCCTCCTCATAATTTTTGCATTACCATCAAACAATGAGAGGAACGAATCAATTCCCTCTGGGAGATCATTTACATACATCAGAAACAGTATAAGTCCAGGGATTGAACCCTGCGGGACTCCACTGGTAATTCCTCGCCACTCTGAGACCGCCCTCCTCACAGTGACTAACTGTCTTCTGTTGCTTAGGTACTCCCTTATCCATTGGAGTACCTTACCTCTCACTCCTGCCAGCATCTCCAGCTTGTACACTTGCCTCTTGTGTCGAACTGTGTCAAAGGCTTTCTGACAATCCAAAAGTATGCCGTCTGGCCACCTATCTCTTTCTTGCCTGATTTTTGTTGCCTGGTCGTAGATTTCAAATAATCCTGTGAGGCAGAACTTGCCATCCCTGAACCCATGTTGATTTTGTGTTACAAAGTTCTTTCGCTCCAGATGTTCCACTAGCTTTTTCCGCACAATCTTCTCTATCATCTTTCATGGTATGCAAGGTAGGGACACTGGCCTGTAGCTGTGTCTCCTGCCTATCCCCTTCTTGAATATCGGGACTACATTAACCATCTTCCAAATTTCAGGCAGTTTACCTGGTACCAGTGATTTGTTATACAGCATGGAGAGTGGCAGGCACAGTGCTTCTGCTCCTTCCATTAGTATCCAAGGGAAGATTCCATCCGAGCCTATAGCCTTCATAACATCCAACTCTTGCTAAAGCTTCCTTACATCCCCACTGGTAGTCCCAAATTCTTCTAGTGGTGCCTCGTTAACTATTCCCTCTCTTATCTCTGGAACTTCTCCTTGGTTTAATGTGAAGACTTCCTGGAATTTCTTATTGAGTTTCTCGCACACTTCTTTGTCGTTTGTGGTGAATATGTCTGCCCTTATCCTCAGTCTTATTACCTGTTCCTTCAATGTTGTTTTTCTCCTGATATGGCTGTGCAGCAATTTAGGTTCAGTCTTTGCCTTGCTCGCTGTCATTTTCATATTGTCACTCAGTCTCTCATCTCATCCTGACATATTCATTCCTGGCACTCTGGTATCTTTCTCTGCTCTCGAGTGTTCTGTTATTTCTATAATTTCTCCACGCCCTTGTACTTAGTTGCTTTGCTAACTTACATCACTGATTATACCATGGGTTCTCGTCTGCATTTATTTTTTTCCTTTTGACTGGGACGAACTTGTCCGTTGCTTCCTTACACTTCTGTGTGATGTAGTCCATCATGGCTTGGGCCGTTATTCCTCTGAGCTCTGTTACCCAAGTTATATTTGTAAAGAATTTTCATCTATCCGTTGTTTCCCTTTTGGAATGTGAGCCTTTTGTTTTCTAGGCTCTTCCTTGAGTACATTAACCTTACTTCGACCAGATACTCAAACATCAGTACACTGTGTTGCATTTCCACGAGGGCTTCGAAACCGATTTCTCTTATGTCTGAGTCGTTCAGAGTGAAGACTAGGTCGAGTCTCGCTGGTTCGTCGTTACCTCTCATTCTTGTGGCTCCCTTGACATGCTGACTTAAAATGTTTCTTGTCGCCACCTCCAGCAGTTTAGCTCTCCATGTTTCCTCACCTCCATGCGGTTCTTTTTTCCCCGAGTCTATCCTTCCGTGACTGAAGTTCCCCATGACGAGCAGATGGGATCGATTTCTACATGCAGCCGCAGGTGAATGGGGGGGGGGGAGGATGTGTGTACTCACCTAGTTGTGCTTGCGGGGGTTGAGCTTCGGCTCTTTGATCCTGCCTCTCACCTGTCAATTAAGTGGTGTACAGATTCCTGAGCCTAATGGGCTCTATTATTTCTAGATTTGAAACTGTGTATGGAGTCAGCCTCCACCACATCACTGCCTAGTGCATTCCATCTGTTAACTACTCTGACACAAAAAGTTCTTTTCAACGTCGCTGTGGTACTCAGCTTCCACCTATGTTCCCTTGTGCGTGTGCCACCCGTGTTAAATAATCCATCCTTGTCACCCATTTGAGAACCTTGTATGTGGTGATTATGTCTCCTCTAGCTCTTCTGTCTTCCAGCGAGTGAGGTGCAGTTCACGTTGTCTGTCCTCATAACTCATGCCTCTTAGTTCTGGCACTAGCCTAGATGGCATACCTCTGAACTTTTTCCAAATTCGTCTTGTGCTAGACTGGATATGGGCTCCATGCTGGGGCCGCATACTCCAGGATTGGCCTTACATATGTGGTATACAAGGTTCTGAATGATCCCTTACACAGGTTCCTGAAAGCAATTCTGATGTTATCCAGCCTCACATAGGTCGCTGATGTTATTCTTTTTATGTGGGCTTCAGGAGACAGGTTTGGCGTGATATCAACTCCTAGATCTTTCTCTCTGTCCGTTTCGTGAAGGACTTCATCTCCCATTCGGCATCTAGTGACTGGCCTCCTAGTTCCTCGTCCTAGTTTCATTACCTTACATTTACTTGGGTTGAACTTTAGTAGGCATTTGTCGGACCATTCCTTCAGTTTGTCTAGGTCATCTTGTAGCCTCATACTATCCTCCTCTGTCTTGATCCTCCTCATAGTATATGCATCATCAGCAAACATCGAAAGGAACGAGTCAATTCCTTCTGGGAGATCATTTACGTATATCAGAAACAGTATAGGTCCAAGGACTGATCCCTGTGGGACTCCACTGGTGACTCCCGCCACTCCGAGACCTCACCCCTCAAGGTGACTCGCTGTATCCTGTTGCTTAGACACTTCCTTATCCAGTGGAGTACCTTCCCTTTCACTTCTGCCTGCATCTCCAGTTTGTGCACTAGTCTCTTATGTGGTACTGTGTCAAAAGCTTTTTGGCAGTCTAGAAATATGCAGTCTGCCCAGCCCTCTCTCTCTCTCTCTTGCCTAATTTTTGTTGCCTGGTCATAGAACTCAATTAAACCTGTTAGGCATGATTTTCCATCTCTTAACCCATGCTGATGTTGTGTTACAAAGTTCTTCCGCTCCAGATGTTCCACTAGCTTTTTTCGCACAATCTTCTCCGTCATCTTGCGTGTGTGTGTGTGTGTGTGTGTGTGTGTGTGTGTGTGTGTGTGTGTGTGTGTGTAAATATATTTGACTAAAGATGACCACATTGCTGGCGTTGTTGATCTCATAGTGTAAGCATTGTATGTTTCTATTTTAATAGTGTCGGTATTAACCAAAATTCACGGTAAAGAAAGTCTAGTAATTACTGACGTATTTATTTTCAACAACAATGTTTCGGTTTACTCTGGAACCTCTTCAGGTAAAGATGAATATATAAGGCGCAATTTTAGGCTAAATTCTCACGTGGAACGGGTGAGGTTGTGTGGGGTGAGGGTTGAAGGAATATAGGGGTAATCAAACATAGGGGTTAGGAATAGGGGAATAAGGTAAGAATAAGAGGAAAGGACCAATGAATCATTGGATAAGGTGTTGCGTGAAACTCTGGTACTCTCGGGCAAGAACTCTGAAGAGATGCCCTCGTTATCCGGTGATGTTTGTGAGGTCTAGGTCTGAGTGTCGGCAAGGTAGCGAAGTCGTTACTCTGTATATTTAGGCTGAGTCTTTTCTCTTAAAGAATAGCTTCCTGGATTTGCAGTCTCCCCTGGTTGGTGGTGTATGCCAGGATTGTTGTATTATCTACCAGCATGTTTATAGTGAGTGTTGTGCTATGTACTACACCTTGCATGTGGTTCCTATGTACATCAGCTTGTAGCTGTCAGGTCAGTCTTCTCGAAGGCTTTGTGGTGGTCATACCAATATGATCAAAGGTGATATCCATCACTGGGGCAAGTAAACTGGTATACCATCTTTGCTTTTTGGAGGGAGTTGAAGTGTTTATTGGGGCTGTTCTTAAGTATTATATCAGCAGTTCTTTTTGTTTTGTAGTAAATAACGAATTTCAGTCTTTGGTCTGGGGCTGTCCGTCTCACCCAACAGGAAATTATATTTTTGATTTGGGTACAACATATATACATAAGTTGCCTAATAAGCCGAATTTTCATCAAATATGATATTTTCACCTTTTTTCACATGGAATTATTAAGTTTCCCATTACATTATATATGATTTATTTTTTTATTTTAATTTAAAGTTAAAGTAACAGAAATTTTATCAAACCTAACCTAACATAGATAAGTCAATAATTCATGTTCCTAATATAATATAATGTTAATTGGAATACAATTATCTGGAAATATTTGAAAATAGTGAAAATCACTCTGCTTGTTGCCCAAATCAGGTCTTGCATACTAGGACAAGTAATGCGGTTCTGGCTATTAGGTACGATATATATATATATATATATATATATATATATATATATATATATATATATATATATATATATATATATATATATATATATATATATATATATATATGCAAACAAGCCTGAATGGTCCCCAGGACTATATACAACTGAAAACTCACACCCCAGAAGTGACTCGAACCCATACTCCCACAACTGGTATGTACAGGGACGCCTTAATCCGCTTGACCATCACGACCGGACATAAGGAAGTGATAGCCGAGGCTATATGAACCACTTCCCCGCCGGCACTCGGATGGTAATCTTGGGCATAGCATTTTATCAAATCACCTCATTCTTTGGGGCACACGTGAGGAACACAAATGCAAACAAGCCTGAATGGTCCCCAGGACTATATACAACTGAAAACTCACACCCCAGAAGTGACTCGAACCCATACTCCCACAACTGGTATGTACAGGGACGCCTTAATCCGCTTGACCATCACGACCGGACATAAGGAAGTGATAGCCGAGGCTATATGAACCACTTCCCCGCCGGCACTCGGATGGTAATCTTGGGCATAGCATTTTATCAAATCACCTCATTCTTTGGGGCACACGTGAGGAACACAAATGCAAACAAGCCTGAATGGTCCCCAGGACTATATACAACTGAAAACTCACACCCCAGAAGTGACTCGAACCCATACTCCCACAACTGGTATGTACAGGGACGCCTTAATCCGCTTGACCATCACGACCGGACATAAGGAAGTGATAGCCGAGGCTATATGAACCACTTCCCCGCCGGCACTCGGATGGTAATCTTGGGCATAGCATTTTATCAAATCACCTCATTCTTTGGGGCACACGTGAGGAACACAAATGCAAACAAGCCTGAATGGTCCCCAGGACTATATACAACTGAAAACTCACACCCCAGAAGTGACTCGAACCCATACTCCCACAACTGGTATGTACAGGGACGCCTTAATCCGCTTGACCATCACGACCGGACATAAGGAAGTGATAGCCGAGGCTATATGAACCACTTCCCCGCCGGCACTCGGATGGTAATCTTGGGCATAGCATTTTATCAAATCACCTCATTCTTTGGGGCACACGTGAGGAACACAAATGCAAACAAGCCTGAATGGTCCCCAGGACTATATACAACTGAAAACTCACACCCCAGAAGTGACTCGAACCCATACTCCCACAACTGGTATGTACAGGGACGCCTTAATCCGCTTGACCATCACGACCGGACATAAGGAAGTGATAGCCGAGGCTATATGAACCACTTCCCCGCCGGCACTCGGATGGTAATCTTGGGCATAGCATTTTATCAAATCACCTCATTCTTTGGGGCACACGTGAGGAACACAAATGCAAACAAGCCTGAATGGTCCCCAGGACTATATACAACTGAAAACTCACACCCCAGAAGTGACTCGAACCCATACTCCCACAACTGGTATGTACAGGGACGCCTTAATCCGCTTGACCATCACGACCGGACATAAGGAAGTGATAGCCGAGGCTATATGAACCACTTCCCCGCCGGCACTCGGATGGTAATCTTGGGCATAGCATTTTATCAAATCACCTCATTCTTTGGGGCACACGTGAGGAACACAAATGCAAACAAGCCTGAATGGTCCCCAGGACTATATACAACTGAAAACTCACACCCCAGAAGTGACTCGAACCCATACTCCCACAACTGGTATGTACAGGGACGCCTTAATCCGCTTGACCATCACGACCGGACATAAGGAAGTGATAGCCGAGGCTATATGAACCACTTCCCCGCCGGCACTCGGATGGTAATCTTGGGCATAGCATTTTATCAAATCACCTCATTCTTTGGGGCACACGTGAGGAACACAAATGCAAACAAGCCTGAATGGTCCCCAGGACTATATACAACTGAAAACTCACACCCCAGAAGTGACTCGAACCCATACTCCCACAACTGGTATGTACAGGGACGCCTTAATCCGCTTGACCATCACGACCGGACATAAGGAAGTGATAGCCGAGGCTATATGAACCACTTCCCCGCCGGCACTCGGATGGTAATCTTGGGCATAGCATTTTATCAAATCACCTCATTCTTTGGGGCACACGTGAGGAACACAAATGCAAACAAGCCTGAATGGTCCCCAGGACTATATACAACTGAAAACTCACACCCCAGAAGTGACTCGAACCCATACTCCCACAACTGGTATGTACAGGGACGCCTTAATCCGCTTGACCATCACGACCGGACATAAGGAAGTGATAGCCGAGGCTATATGAACCACTTCCCCGCCGGCACTCGGATGGTAATCTTGGGCATAGCATTTTATCAAATCACCTCATTCTTTGGGGCACACGTGAGGAACACAAATGCAAACAAGCCTGAATGGTCCCCAGGACTATATACAACTGAAAACTCACACCCCAGAAGTGGTTCATATAGCGGCGGGGAAGTGGTTCATATAGCCTCGGCTATCACTTCCTTATGTCCGGTCGTGATGGTCAAGCGGATTAAGGCGTCCCTGTACATACCAGTTGTGGGAGTATGGGTTCGAGTCACTTCTGGGGTGTGAGTTTTCAGTTGTATATAGTCCTGGGGACCATTCAGGCTTGTTTGCATTTGTGTTCCTCACGTGTGCCCCAAAGAATGAGGTGATTTGATAAAATGCTATGCCCAAGATTACCATCCGAGTGCCGGCGGGGAAGTGGTTCATATAGCCTCGGCTATCACTTCCTTATGTCCGGTCGTGATGGTCAAGCGGATTAAGGCGTCCCTGTACATACCAGTTGTGGGAGTATGGGTTCGAGTCACTTCTGGGGTGTGAGTTTTCAGTTGTATATAGTCCTGGGGACCATTCAGGCTTGTTTGCATTTGTGTTCCTCACGTGTGCCCCAAAGAATGAGGTGATTTGATAAAATGCTATGCCCAAGATTACCATCCGAGTGCCGGCGGGGAAGTGGTTCATATAGCCTCGGCTATCACTTCCTTATGTCCGGTCGTGATGGTCAAGCGGATTAAGGCGTCCCTGTACATACCAGTTGTGGGAGTATGGGTTCGAGTCACTTCTGGGGTGTGAGTTTTCAGTTGTATATAGTCCTGGGGACCATTCAGGCTTGTTTGCATTTGTGTTCCTCACGTGTGCCCCAAAGAATGAGGTGATTTGATAAAATGCTATGCCCAAGATTACCATCCGAGTGCCGGCGGGGAAGTGGTTCATATAGCCTCGGCTATCACTTCCTTATGTCCGGTCGTGATGGTCAAGCGGATTAAGGCGTCCCTGTACATACCAGTTGTGGGAGTATGGGTTCGAGTCACTTCTGGGGTGTGAGTTTTCAGTTGTATATAGTCCTGGGGACCATTCAGGCTTGTTTGCATTTGTGTTCCTCACGTGTGCCCCAAAGAATGAGGTGATTTGATAAAATGCTATGCCCAAGATTACCATCCGAGTGCCGGCGGGGAAGTGGTTCATATAGCCTCGGCTATCACTTCCTTATGTCCGGTCGTGATGGTCAAGCGGATTAAGGCGTCCCTGTACATACCAGTTGTGGGAGTATGGGTTCGAGTCACTTCTGGGGTGTGAGTTTTCAGTTGTATATAGTCCTGGGGACCATTCAGGCTTGTTTGCATTTGTGTTCCTCACGTGTGCCCCAAAGAATGAGGTGATTTGATAAAATGCTATGCCCAAGATTACCATCCGAGTGCCGGCGGGGAAGTGGTTCATATAGCCTCGGCTATCACTTCCTTATGTCCGGTCGTGATGGTCAAGCGGATTAAGGCGTCCCTGTACATACCAGTTGTGGGAGTATGGGTTCGAGTCACTTCTGGGGTGTGAGTTTTCAGTTGTATATAGTCCTGGGGACCATTCAGGCTTGTTTGCATTTGTGTTCCTCACGTGTGCCCCAAAGAATGAGGTGATTTGATAAAATGCTATGCCCAAGATTACCATCCGAGTGCCGGCGGGGAAGTGGTTCATATAGCCTCGGCTATCACTTCCTTATGTCCGGTCGTGATGGTCAAGCGGATTAAGGCGTCCCTGTACATACCAGTTGTGGGAGTATGGGTTCGAGTCACTTCTGGGGTGTGAGTTTTCAGTTGTATATAGTCCTGGGGACCATTCAGGCTTGTTTGCATTTGTGTTCCTCACGTGTGCCCCAAAGAATGAGGTGATTTGATAAAATGCTATGCCCAAGATTACCATCCGAGTGCCGGCGGGGAAGTGGTTCATATAGCCTCGGCTATCACTTCCTTATGTCCGGTCGTGATGGTCAAGCGGATTAAGGCGTCCCTGTACATACCAGTTGTGGGAGTATGGGTTCGAGTCACTTCTGGGGTGTGAGTTTTCAGTTGTATATAGTCCTGGGGACCATTCAGGCTTGTTTGCATTTGTGTTCCTCACGTGTGCCCCAAAGAATGAGGTGATTTGATAAAATGCTATGCCCAAGATTACCATCCGAGTGCCGGCGGGGAAGTGGTTCATATAGCCTCGGCTATCACTTCCTTATGTCCGGTCGTGATGGTCAAGCGGATTAAGGCGTCCCTGTACATACCAGTTGTGGGAGTATGGGTTCGAGTCACTTCTGGGGTGTGAGTTTTCAGTTATATATATATATATATATATATTATTAAATATGACCGAAAAAGTAAGATTAATAATTCTAACACGAATTTTCTCGATCTTTCTTGCGTTTCATTTCACTGTTGATGGTAATTCATCACATCATGAATTACCATCAACAGTGAAAAGAAACGTAAGAAAGATCGAGAAAATTCGTGTTTCGTAATTTAATAATATTTATATATATACATATATATATATATATACATATATTAGTATATTTTGGTAGCAGTCTTTCCTGTAGACATATATTATTAAATATGACCGAAAAAGTAAGATTAATAATTCTAACACGAATTTTCTCAATCTTTCGTACATTATGCTTCACTGTTGGAGGTAAATCAAAAATCACTTCTCCAAAATTCATTTTTATTTCTAGTCTGACGCGACACGGGCGCGTTTCGTAAAACTTATTACATTTTCAAAGACTTCACAAATACACAACTGATTAGAACTTGCGTTTCCCTGATTTTATATCTACATTTGAGTGAGGTGGGAAGGGTGATGTGGCATTACATTTGAGTGAGGTGGGAAGGATGATGTGGCATTAACACAAGACTATAGTTGAATATAGTTGTGCTATATTCACAACTATATGCACAACTATATTCTACCCACCTCAAGACTCCGCTCCAATATAGAAGCATCAAGAAATATGGACCAATAGGCTTTCTACAAACACTTCTATTCAATACCCATTGTTTCTGTTCTGTCTTGTGTTGATACTTTTAATACCCTATTAATATCCTCTAGTGTTCTGTCTTGTGTTAATGCCACATCATCCTTCCCACCTCACTCAAATGTAATGCCACATCACCCTTCCCACCTCACTCAAATGTAGATATAAAATCAGGGAAACGCAAGTTCTAATCAGTTGTGTATTTGTGAAGTCTTTGAAAATGTAATAAGTTTTACGAAACGCGCCCGTGTCGCGTCAGACTAGAAATAAAAATGAATTTTGGAGAAGTGATTTTTGATTTACCTCCAACAGTGAAGCATAATGTACGAAAGATTGAGAAAATTCGTGTTAGAATTATTAATCTTACTTTTTCGGTCATATTTAATAATATATACATATATATATATATATATATATATATATATATATATATATATATATATATATATATATATATATATATACCTCTGGCTGGAAGAAGGGGGCCCTTAGGCTCGGAGAAAAGCACAAATAACACAGCAAACACAAAACGTTAATAGAGGGGATTTTTAGGTCCTCTCCAATACAGTTTCTATATTATTTGTCCTACCAAACTCCTTTTGTGTTTTGTTGTGCTTTATCAGACATTTAAAGGTTAGAAGATGTTCATTGGTTAATACAATGAATGTTTCAAGGTTATGGATCTCTTGGTGTCGGAATTTAATTCCGACATCAAATTACTAACCCCTGATATACCAAGTTAAAGTATCAGGCAATTATTAACAATATTAACATTACTAATTTTATGGTAGCGATAGTACGTAGTGGCTCCCAGGAAAAACGGGAACTTGCCACCTCAGCAAAGTAGCTGTGGTACCCAATATTTCTCTTAATGAACATAACACCTCCAGTCTGAGAGTTAAAGTACGAGAAAAGTATTTATTAAGACTGGATACAACTGTAATTCTTGAGTAAATAAGCGTCTTCCTTCCTTCTATAACTGATAATTAAATCAGAGGAAAACTGGACGCGTCCAGTACGTGTACTGGGAGGCAGAGGCGGGGGAGGCAGGCCAGGCCACTGGGTGATGCGACGCCGCGCCTGTAGCACACGAGAGCGCTTGGCACAGACGACGCCTGCACGTTTTATCTCTTAATTGCCAACCAGAGTCACATTTCCCGAGTTCTTGATACAGGAGAGAAACATTTCCGGCCAACCAACGAACTCACCGTACCTGGGATGTGTTATTTCCGAGCAATTGTTGTATTCTATGTTATTGGTCATTATCATAATCTCTTTAACATTGCCCTGGTATGACACATGCGCTCTAACCAAAATGGGGAAGTCTAATCATTAATGTAACCTCATCTTCTTTGAATATATGTTGTCTTGTGATAATAGTGAACTACTTGTGAACTATTTGGCGGGTGCCGTACCAGAGGAAGAGAGTATGGAGTCGACCTGAGCCTCACGAGGCTACTGGGTCGCCATTAACACTCCGCTAACTGTATCGTCTGTAACCTAATGAAACCGATGCTCATTATCAGGCTTTTACGACTCTAGAGATAAGAATTGATCCTTTGTATTAACCCATATAGTAACTCCATTAACAAATTATTTATTTTGTAGTTTATGGTTATTTACTATTGTGGTATAAATTACCAGTGTATATATAAACCCCAAAAATTTGTGGATAGGGTAACTGCTGACAGGAAATTAATTTAGAAAATACAGTCCACTTAGAAATATCGTGCATTTATTAATTTTAATTATTTAACATAAACTTAGAAATAAATATTTTAATGATAAAAAATCAAATATATTCCTGCTAGGAAATTCTCCCACACTTGGAGCTCCTCCGCTTCCGGACAAGAACTCAGGACACAACAGGCGTTTCCCCTCTGGATCACCACACTGAGACGCTGAAACAAGAAACTGACAGCACTCCTACCCTAGTGGCCGAACTTCTCAGACGCTATGGAAACAAGGTGTATTTGACTTTCCAATCATCTCTATTTGGCAGATTTTGCTATTTCTCTGTGGTTGCTGCTCCACCAGCTTCAATCAACACTGAAGTGTATGTAGATGTTAGCCAGGGTGGATACACGTGTGAAGTCCAATTTCCAGCTGTTTGCCCTTCTTCCAGGGTGATATATCTGGACAAAGTGCAGGGATCATCTGGATTTTGGTCCACTAGGATGTGAGGTTCTCTCTCTGCTGGGCACTGAGCTGGGCAAGGCTCCTCTTGATGATGTCATTAAGCTCGTTGTGACTTTCATGCCAGCCCTTTCAGCTTCCGCAGGGCATCTCATGCAGTCCATATTGGTCTGCTTCCACCCTGTTGCAAATACACTTATATTTAGTGTGAATTGGGCACCAAGGCGGAGGGCCAATGCTACACGAAGGGATTCTGGATCTAGACGTGTCCCCATGGCCGACATGGGTACTGCCAGGAGGAAGTCTCCTGCATGGGGGGCACACACTGCTCTGAAGCGGGCTTTCTCCTTGTCTGATGTTGCGGCGCTGAGCATGGGCATCAGCTATGTTTTCCATTAGTGGGTGGTCCCAGTGGGCTGTCTTATGTTTTTTGTTGATTCTATGATGGGTGCTGGGGCTGCAAGAGCATCCCACTGATTTGAACATTCAGTGAAAGTAGGATCGTGTATTCCTGCTGAATCACTCAGGGGTTCAGGTAGGATATCTCTTACGAGGTCGTAGGATGCATGGGAGGAGGAAAGAAAGGCTAGAAGAGCACTCTGGGAGGCTGTGCAGACACCAAGGCCGCCAAATGTTAAAGGGAGGGTTGCTTGCTCCCACTGAGAGTCGTCCAGGTTCAGGACTTTCACCAGCATGAACCTCAGAACGGCTGTCATACACATTTAATTTATGGCTGCTGTAGGATGGAGAACACCTTAAAAAGTAAGACAACTTAGGGAGAGACAGGCATCTTGAGAGGAGGAAGAGAGGCATCAATCTTGTCAATCCTGTCCAGCATTCTCTTTAGATCAGTGATTTTTGCATCCAGGACCTCCTCGATTGCTTGCGGGCCAATGGGGGCCCCAGGAGGGTGCAGTCCGGTGACTCGACAACGAGAATGTCTGGAACAACAGTTTTAATTTGGCCAGTGATATCTGGGTTGTGGGAGACGTATATATGTATATGATACAGATGTGTACATAGTCAATAAGAGGAGGCTAGAATAGCCTGACTATAAGGGTCAATAGAATTGACCCTGTTACGACCCGAGTCCATCGTCAGAGCACGGAGCAGTGACAACAACGCCATCTGTGAGTCCGCTCCCGAAACCCCCTCCAAATGGACAACGCCATCTAGTGAGGACGGGATATACCGGCCACAGGTGCTGGATTCCCGTCTTAATCAGCTCGTAACATAGCCGCTGCTGACCTCTGGTGAGGTGGCGTGTAGACAGTGAACGCCATCTATGGAGCTAATAGGTGGACGTTTGTGTCTAAGCCTGTAAGTGAGGTTCCCTAGAGCGTCCCAGTATTAATGACGTGTCTGATTGCAGAGTCGACTTGGGACTGCTGTATTGGACGATGGATCAGTCTACCCAAGGCAGCCAAGGCCTCTTCACGAGTCTGCTGAAGAAGCTGTGAGTCACCCCCGGACGAACTCTGTTGAGAGTATTAGCCTGCCGGTGACGTGGCAGTATCAGGAATCGCCTTATCCGGGGCTGGCTGGAGGAAGAGACTAGCCACTGTGGTGCTTAGTAAGGAGAGTGATCAGCGGGATCACACGAGGCTCCTGCCTAGGGCTCGCAACCCTAGTATCGGTCGTGGAGTGGCCTACACAGCGGAGCTGATCGGTACCTGCCAGCTACAGGCTGGATTGTGGTTGAAGGCCTCCACGACGGAGCACCCAGTGGGACTGTGATTTGGCTGGCCTGTGGCCAGGGTAGATTCGCCAAGAAAATCATAGAGGATTCATCGTGGGCCACGCAAGGAGGAACCAGGGCTACCCAGAGAGAGAGCACCGTGGAGCATTCAGTGTCTTCAGAGGAAGACGAATCTGTATATAATAAGTGTAGTTATAACCCTGTGTGCAACTGTTATATATTTATTTATATGGTGGTGGTGAGAATATATATATAAATCAGAACATTTGTATCCCTCCCCCTTTAATTTAACTTGCGTTACGGAACGCACCTCTTGAAAGCCTCTACTAACTTGGGGCCGGATACCCAAACTCTAATACCATCAGAGAAGAACCCGGTTGCGCCCCAGTAGGGCCGTAACAGACCCTTATAGTCAATAAGAAGCAGCATCAATTCTGTTGATGACGGATCATGCTAACATAAGCTGAGTGTTCCGTTTGATTTTAATCAAAATACCTACTCAAGCAGCTAACCACTTAGACGTTAAGACGCAGAGCTGATGACGCAGAAGTATTAGGGACGATAATACATTCTATCATGAAAGTTCCTTTATATATATATATATATATATATATATATATATATATATATATATATATATATATATATATATATATATATATAATATATATATATATATATATATATACCCTGTCCTTACACTCAAGGTACGTCTGTACTCCCAATGTCAAACAATACGTCATAATTCCAATGCTTTGGCGAAATTGAAAGCAGCTTAATATTGACGCTTCTATGGATAAATAATTGTCAATTTCAGTATTAAACAGGAGGGTCAGGTATATATGCTTCTGTTGCCATGAGATGGTAACACAGTGTTGCCATGAGATGGTAACACAGTGTTGCCTTGAGATGGTAACACAGTGTTGCCTTGAGATGGTAACACAGTGTTGCCATGAGATGGTAACACAGTGTTGCCTTGAGATGGTAACACAGTGTTGCCATGAGATGGTAACACAGTGTTGCCATGAGATGGTAACACAGTGTTGCCTTGAGATGGTAACACAGTGTTGCCATAAGATGGTAACACAGTGTTGCCATGAGATGGTAACACAGTGTTGCCTTGAGATGGTAACACAGTGTTGCCATGACCACACGCCACAAACACCCTCACTAAACCTTCAAACACCAATATACACGGAACATTGACCAAACACCACTACGACCCCCACCACACGACCCCCACCACACGACCCACACCACACGACCCCCACCACACGACCCCCACCACACGACCCCCACCACACGACCCCCACCACACGACCACCACCACACGACCACCACCACACGACCACCACCACACGACCCCCACCACACGACCACCACCACACGACCACCACCACACGACCACCACCACACGACCACCACCACACGACCACCACCACACGACCACCACCACACGACCACCACCACACGACCACCACCACACGACCCACACCACACGGCCACCACCACACGACCCACACCACACGACCACCACCACACGACCCCCACCACACGACCCCCACCACACGACCCCCACCACACGACCACCACCACACGACCCCCACCACACGACCCACACCACACGACCCCCACCACACGACCCCCACCACACGACCCCCACCACACGACCCCCACCACACGACCACCACCACACGACCCCCACCACACGACCCACACCACACGACCCCCACCACACGACCCCCACCACACGACCCCCACCACACGACCCCCACCACACGACCCCCACCACACGACCACCACCACACGACCCCCACCACACGACCCACACCACACGACCCCCACCACACGACCCCCACCACACGACCACCACCACACGACCCCCACCACACGACCACCACCACACGACCCCCACCACACGTGGGGGTCGTGTTCAGAGGTATGCCACTAGGCTAGTCCCAGAACTTAGGGGCATGAGTTACGAGGAAAGGCTGTGTGAAAGGCATTTCACGATACTGGAAGACAGAAGAGTAAGTGGAGACATGATCACGACCTACAAAACTCTCAGAGGAATTGACAGGGAAGATAAAGATAAACTGTTTAACACGGGACACAAGGGGACACAGGTGGAAACTGAGTACCCAAATGAGACACAGAGACGTTAGAAACAATGTTTTCAGTGTCAGAGTAGTTAATAAATCGAATGCACTAGGAAGTGATGTGGCTGACTCCATACACAGTTTCAAATGTAGATATGATAGAGCCCAGTAGGCTCAGGAATCTGTACACCAGTTGATTGACAGATGAGAGGCGGGACGAAAGAGCCAGAGCTCAACCCCCGCAAGCACAACTGGGTGAGTACAACTAGGTGAGTACACACACACACACACACACACACAATACTACGAGGGGGCCTCGTAGCCTGGTGGATAACGCGCAGGACTCGTAATTCGGTGGTGCGGGTTCGATTCCTGAACGAGGCAGAAACAAATGGGCAAAGTTTCTTTCACCCTGAATGCCCCTGTTACCTAGCAGTAAATAGGTACCTAGGAGTTAGTCAGCTGTCACGGGCTGCTTCCTGGGGTGTTTGTGTGTGTGTGGTGTGGGGAAAAAAAAGTAGTTACCTTGAGGTTACCTTGTGGTGCTTCGGGGCTTAGCGTCCCCGCGGCCCGGTCGTCGACCAGGCCTCCTGGTTGCTGGACTGATCAACCAGGCTGTTGGACGCGGCTGCTCGCAGCCTGACGTATGAGTCACAGCCTGGTTGATCAGGTATCCTTTGGAGGTGCTTATCCAGTTCTCTCTTGAACACTGTGAGGGGTCGGCCAGTTATGCCCCTTATGTGTAGCGGAAGCGTATTGAACAGTCTCGGGCCTCTGATGTTGATAGAGTTCTCTCTCAGAGTACCTGTTGCACCTCCGCTTTTCAACGGGGGTATTTTGCGCATCCTGCCATGCCTTCTGGTCTCATGTGATGTTATTTCTGTGTGCAGGTTTGGGACCAGCCCCTCTAATATTTTCCACATGTCAGAGACCCCACTAGGATGAGACGAAGCGATGAGCAGCGAGAGTCGACCTAGTCTTCACTCTGAACGACTCCGATATAAGGGAAATCGGTTGTGAGGCCCCAGTAGGAATGAGTGACCACCATGTGCTGACGTTTGAGTTTCTGGTTGAAGAAGGGTTATTATACTCGAGGAGGCATACTGTAAACAAAACGCTGGCATTCCGTAAGGGAAACTATGAGGAGATAAGAAAATTCCTAACAGATATAACATGGGAAATAGAGCTCAGGGGAAAGACGGCCCAAGACATGATGGACTACATCACGCAGAAGTGCAAGGAAGCAGCAAACACGTTTGTCCCAATCCAAAAAAAAAACAACGAAATGAAGATGAGAAACCCATGGTTTAATCAGAGATGTAGGCTAGCTAAGCAGCAAAGTAAAAGGGCATGGAGAAACTATAGGAATAACAGGACACTTGAGAGCAGAGATAGATACCAGAATGCCAGGAATGAATATGTCAGGATGAGAAGAAAGGCAGAAAGACAATACGAAAATGACATCGCAAGCAAGGCAAAGACTCAGCCTAAATTGTTGCATAGCCACATCAGGAGAAAAACAACAGTAAAGGAACAGGTAATGATTTTTTTTTTTTGAGATATATACAAGAGTTGTTACATTCTTGTACAGCCACTAGTACGCGTAGCGTTTCGGGCAAGTCCTTAATCCTATGGTCCCTGGAATACGATCCCCTGCCGCGAAGAATCGTTTTTTCATCCAAGTACACATTTTACTGTTGCGTTAAACAGAGGCTACAGTTAAGGAATTGCGCCCAGTAAATCCTCCCCGGCCAGGATACGAACCCATGACACAGCGCTCGCGGAACGCCAGGCGAGTGTCTTACCACTACACCACGGAGACGGAGAAATTAAGGATCGGGGCAGAAGGATTCACTACAAACGACAAGGAAGTGTGTGAGGAACTGAATAAGAAATTCCAGGAGGTCTTCACCTTAGAGCAAGGAGAAATTCCAGAGATAAGAAAGGGAAAAGTTTACCAGGAACCACTAGAACAGTTTGAGATTACCAGTGGGGAAGCAAGGAAGTTGTTACTAGAGTTGGATGTGACAAAAGCTGCAGGTCCAGATGGAATCTCCCCATGGATACTAAAGGAAGGAGCAGAATCACTGTGCTTGCCACTCTCCATAGTGTATAACAAATAACTGGCAACAGGGGAACTGACAGAAATCTGGAAAGAAGCTAATGTAGTCGAGATATATAAGAAGGGGGATAGACAGGTGGCACTGAAGTACAGGACAGTGTCCCTAACTTGCATACCATGCAAACTGATGGAGAAGATTGTGCGAAGAAAGCTAGGGGAACTTCCGGAGCGAAAGAACTTTGTAACATGGCATCAATATGGGTTCAGGAATGGCAGGTCTTGCCTCACAGGGTTAATTGAATTTTACGATCGGGCAAGAAAGAGTGGGGGTAGGCAGACTGCATATTTTTGGATTGTCAGAAAGCCTTTGATACAGTACCACACAAGAGGCTAGTGAAAAAGCTGGAGATGCTGGCTGGAGTGAAAAGGAAGGCACTCGTTTGGATAACTGAGTACCTAAGCAACAGAAGACAACGAGTCAGTGTGAGGGGTGAGGTCTCAGATTGGCGAGACGTCACAAGTGGAGTTCCGCAGGGGTCAGTCCATGGACCTATACTGTTTCTGATATATGTAAATGATCTCCCAGAGGGTATAGACTCGTTTCTGTCAGTGTTTGCTGATGATGCAAAAATTATGAGGATTGAAACAGAGGAGGATAGTATGAGGCTACAAAATGACCTACACAGACTGAATGAATGGTCCAACATATAGCTACTAAAGTTCAACCCGAGTAAATGCAAAGTAATGAAACTAGGCGGTGGAAACTGGAGGCCAGACACAGGAGATGAAGTACTTCATGAAACGGACAGAGAGAAAGATCTAGATGTTGATATCACACCAAACCTGTCTCCTGAAGCCCACATAAATAGAATTACATCTGCGGGATATGCGAGGCTGGCTAACATCAGAACAGCGTTCAGGAACCTGTGTAAGGAATCATTCAGAACCTTGTATACTACGTATGTTAGATCAATCCAGGAGTATGCGGCCCCAGCATGGAGCCCGTACCTTGTCAAGCACAAGACGAAGCTGGAAATAGTTCAGAGGTATGCCACTAGGCTAGTCCAAGAACTAAGAGGCATGAGTTCCGAGGATAGACTGCGGGAAATGCACCTTACGACACTGGAAGACAGAAGAGTAAGGGAGACATGATCACTACCTACAAAATCCTCAGGGGTATTGACAGGGTAGACAAGGATAAACTATTCAACTCTGGTGGTACGCGAATAAAGGGACACAGGTGGAAACTGAGTACACAAATGAGCTACACTGATGTTAGAAAGAACTTTTTCAGTGTCAGGGTAGTTAACAGATGGAATGCATTAGGCAGTGATGTGGTGGAGGCTGACTTCATACACAGTTTTAAATGTAGATATGATAGAGCCCAGTAGGCTCAGGAATCTGTTCACTCGTTGATTGACAGTTGAGAGGCGGGACCAAAGAGCCAAAACTCAACCCCCGCAAGTACAAATATGTGAGTACAAATAGGTGAGCACACACACACACACACACTTGCAGATATGCATGACCGTGTATTCAACACCTGTCTGGAAACACTGTATTTACACCTAGTTGTATTCACCTAGTTGTATTCACCTAGTTGTGCTTGCGGGGGTTGAGCTTTGCTCTTTCGGGCCGCCTCTCAACTGTCAATCAATCAACTGTTGCTATAACTACTAACTATTTATTATTGTTTGTTCTTCACACACACACAAGAAGTAACCTGTAGCAGCTGTCTATCTCTCAGGTACCTATTTACTGCTAGGTAACAGGGCAATCAGGGTGAAGGAAACTCTTCCCATTTGTTTTTCCGCCGGCGCTGGGGATCGAACCCCAGTCTCAAGGTCCACGAATCTAGAGCGCTGTCCACTCAGCCACCAGCCCCCAAAACACATCAGCTGTGTTTTCCAGGGTGGGTGTTTGACCCCTGGTTTATGAGAGCTGGGATATAAAGACAAGGAGCTGAGATATGAGGACAAGGAGCTGGGATATGAGGACAAGAAGCTGGGATATGAGGACAAGGAGCTGGGATATGAGGACAATGAGCTGGGATATGAGGACAATGAGCTGGGATATGAGGACAAGGAGCTGGGATATGAGGACAAGGAGCTGGGATATGAGGACAAGGAGCTGGGATATGAGGACAAGGAGCTGGGATATGAGGACAAGGAGCTGGGATATGAGGACAAGGAGCTGGGATATGAGGACAAGGAGCTGGGCTATGAGGAAAAGAAGCCAGGATATGAGGACAAGGAGCTGGGACATGAGGACAAGGAGCTGGGATATGAGGACAAGGAGCTGGGATATGAGGACAAGGAGCTGGGATATAAGGACAAGGAGCTGGGCTATGAGGAAAAGAAGCCAGGATATGAGGACAAGGAGCTGGGACATGAGGACAAGGAGCTGGGATATGAGGACAAGGAGCTGGGATATGTGGATAAGGAGCTGGGATATGAGGACAAGGAGCTGGGATATGAGTATGCTGGGATATAATATGATAATATGCCTATGCACTCAGCTCCTGGGCCTGACTCATGGAATTCAATATTCATAAAGAAATGTAAAGTACCAGTAGCGAGAGCACTCAGCGTAATATGGAGAAAGAGCCTGGATACAGGGGAGATACCAGCAGCACTTAAATCTGCAGATATAGCTCCGTTGCACAAGGGGGGGAGTAAAGCCTTGGCAAAAAATTATAGGCCAGTTGCACTAACATCACACATAATAAAAGTGTTTGAAAGAGTGATTAGGAATCAAATTTCTAGTTTTATGGAAAACAATGAATTGCACAATCCAGGACAACATGGATTTAGAGCGGGAAGATCCTGTCTGTCACAGTTACTCAACCACTATGACAAAATCACAGAAGCCCTAGAAGAAAAGCAAAATGCAGATGTTGTATACACAGACTTTGCAAAGGCGTTCGACAAATGTGACCATGGGGTGATAGCTCACAAAATGAGGTCAATGGGAATAACTGGAAAAGTAGGACGCTGGATACTCAATTTCCTGTCGAACAGAACACAAAGAGTAACAGTCAATCAGATAAAATCGAGTCCAAGCGATGTTAAAAGCTCTGTACCTCAAGGTACAGTCCTTGCACCGCTACTGTTCCTTATTCTCATATCTGATATAGACAAAAATACACGCCACAGCTTCGTGTCGTCCTTTGCAGATGACACAAAAATCAGCATGAAAATTACCTCTGCTGAAGACATTGAAAAACTACAAGCAGATGTCAACAAAGTTTTTGATTGGGCAGCAGAAAATAACATGATGTTTAACAGTGATAAATTTCAGGTACTCAGGTACGGCAAAAATGAGGATCTGAAACATAATACAGGGTACAAAACACAATCGAATCTTCCCATAGTAGGAAAACAGCATGTCAAGGATTTGGGAATAATGATGTCCGACGATCTAACGTTTAGGGAGCATAACCAAGCAAATATCGCGTCAGCCAGAAAAATGATCGGATGGATTACGAGAACTTTCAAATCCAGGGATCCCATCACAATGGTTGTACTCTTCAAGTCACTTGTGCTGTCCCGTCTCGAGTACTGCTCAGTACTCACTTCCCCCTTCAGAGCAGGAGAGATTGCTGAAATAGAGGGAATACAGAGAACATATACGGCACGCATAGACGAGATAAAACACCTAAATTATTGGGATCGTCTCAAAGCTCTCCAAATGTACTCTCTAGAAAGGAGACGAGAGAGATACCAAATAATATACACCTGGAAAATACTGGAGGGTCAGGTCCCAAATCTACACAGTAAAATAACAACGTACTGGAGTGAACGATATGGAAGAAAATGCAAGATTGAACCTGTGAAGAGCAGAGGTGTCATAGGCACAATCAGAGAGCACTGTATAAACATCAGGGGTCCGCGGTTGTTCAACGTCCTCCCAGCGAGCATAAGAAATATTGCCGGAACAACCGTGGACATCTTCAAGAGAAAACTGGACGGTTTGCTAAGAGAAGTTCCGGATCAGCCGGGCTGTGGTGGGTACGTGGCCCTGCGGGCCGCTCCAAGCAACAGCCTGGTGGACCAAACTCTCACAAGTCGAGCCTGGCCTCGGGCCGGGCTTGGGGAGTAGAAGAACTCCCAGAACCCCATCAACCAGGTATCAACCAGGTATGAGGACAAGGAGCTGGGATATGAGGACAAGGAGCTGGGCTATGAGGAAAAGAAGCCAGGATATGAGGACAAGGAGCTGGGACATAAGGACAAGGAGCTGGGATATGAGGACAAGGAGCTGGGATATAAGGACAAGGAGCTGAGATATGAAGTCAAGGATCTGGCATATGAAGACAAGGAGCGTGGATATGAGGATAAGGAGCTGGGATATGAGGATAAGGAGCTGGGATATGAGGATAAGGAGCTGGGATATGAGGACAAGGAGCTGGGATATGAGGACAAGGAGCTGGGATATGAGGATAAGGAGCTGGGCTATGAGGAAAAGAAGCCAGGATATGAGGACAAGGAGCTAGATATGAGGACAAGGAGCTGGGATATCAGGACAAGGAACTGGGATATGAGGACAAGCAGCTGGGATATATGGACCTGTAGCTGGGATATGAGGACAAGAAGCTTGGATATGAGGACAAGGAGCTTGGATATGGGGTCAAGTAGCTGGGATATGAAGACAAGAAGCGTGGATATGTGAACAAGGAGCAGGGATATGAGGACAAGGAGCTGGGATATGAGGATAAGGAGCTTGGATATGAGGACAAGGAGCTGGGATATGAGGACAAGGAGCTTGGATATGAGGACAAGGAGCTTGGATATGAGGTCAAGCAGCTGGGATATGAGGTCAAGTAGCTGGGATATGTGAACAAGGAGCAGGGATATGAGGACAAGGAGCTGGGATATTAGGACAATGAGCTGGGATATGTAGCAACGGTGCCCAACCGCTTCGACACTCGGGTATCGAGTATCGTCCATGGCTGACTGGATACGTTCGTGTTCACTCAACAAAAAAATTTCAAGTTCGATTCCTGCTCACCATTTCAGAGATAAATGTCTCAACGTACTGGGGGAGGTAAGGTTAGGATAGCGTAGCATAGGAAAGCATTAGATAGCATTGGATTGCATACGATAGCATAGGATAGCATTGAATAGCATTGGATTGCATAGGACAGCATTGGATAGCATAGGAGAGCATAGGATATCAATGAATAGCATTGGATAGGATTGGATAGCATAGGACGCATTAAATAGCATAGGATAGCATAGAATAGCATTGGAAAGCATTGGATAGTATTGGATAGCATAGGATAACATTGGATAGCATAGGATAGCATGGTATAGCAGTGGATAGCATTGAATAGCATTGGATAGCATAGGATAGTATTTGATAGCATAGGATAGCATTGGATAGCACAGGATAGCATTTGATAGCATATAATAACATTGGATAGCATTGAATAGCTTTGGATTGCATTGGATAGCATAGGATAACATTTGATTGCATAGGATAACATTGGATTGCATTGGTTAGTATTTTATAGCATTGGATAACATTCGATACCATAGGATAGCATTGCATAGCATAAGAAAGCATTGAATAGCATAGGATAGCATTTTATAACAATGAATAGCAATGCATTGTATAAGATAGCTTTGGATAGCATAGGATAGCATAGCATAGCATAGGATAGAATGGCATAGCATTAGATAGCATAGGATCAAATAGCATAGCATAGGATAGCATAGTATAGAATAGCATAGCATAGGATAACATAGGATATAATAGGATACGATAGCTAAGGTTAGTTTAGGATTGGCATATATCCACTATTAAGGCTTGAACGACAGAGGACAAGAACTGGAGGTCAGAAAATACATCTAGGTGAGTATACGTAATTAAGTATTCATACACGCACATGCGTGATACAGACATTGATTCTGTATATCAGGGGCGCCAGGGAGCTGACACACACACACACACACACACACACACACACACACACACACACACACACACACACACACACACACACACACACACACACACACACACACACACACACTACTACTATTGGACCAAAGAGCCAAAGCTCAACCCCCACAAGCACAATTAGGTGAGTGCACACACACACACACTTATGTACTGAAGTACTGAAGTACTTAATGTACATCAAGTACTGAAGTACTTAATGAAACAGACAGAGAAAGATCCAGTAGTTGATATCACACCAAACCTGTCTCCTGAAGCCCACATAAAAAGAATAACATCTGCGGCATATGCGAGGCTGGCTAACATCAGAACAGCCTTCAGGAACCTGTGTAAGGAATCATTCAGAACTGAATGAATGGTCCAACAAATGGCTACTAAAGTTCAACCCGAGTAAATGTAAGGTAATGAAACTATGCAGTGGGAATAGGAGGCCAGACACATGATACAGAATGGAAGATGAAGTCCTTCATGAAACGGACAGAGAGAAAGATCTAGGAGTTGATATCACACCAAACCTGTCTCCTGAAGCCCACATAAAAAGAATAACGTCTGCGGCATATGCGAGGCTGGCTAACATCAGAACAGCCTTCAGGAACCTGTGTAAGGAATCATTCAGAAACTTGTATACCACATATGTAAGACCAATCCTGGAGTATGCAGCCCCAGCATGGAGCCCGTACCTTGTCAAGCACAAGGCGAAGCTTTAAAAAGTTCAGAGATATGCCACTAGGCTAGTCCCAGAACAAAGAGGCATGAGTTACGAAGAAAGGCTGAGGGAAATGCACCTCAAGACGTTAGAAGACAGGAGAGTAAGGGAGGAGACATGATCACTACCTACAAAATCCTCAGGGGAATTGACAGGGTGGACAAGGATAAACTGTTTAACACTGGTGCTACGCGAACAAGGGGACACAGGTGGATAATGAGTACCCAAATGAGCCACAGAGACGTTAGAAAGAACTTTTTCAGTGTCAGAGTAGTTAACAGATGGAATGCATTAGGCAGTGATGTGGTGGAGGCTGACTCCATACACAGTTTCATATGTAGATATAACAGAGCCCAGTAGGCTCAGGAACCTGTACACTCGTTGAATGACAGTTGAGAGGCGGGACAAAGAGCCATAGCTCAACCCCCGCAAGCACAAATAGGTGAGTACACAAACTATTTCTTTCGCAGAGTGGTAGAAGGCTGGAACAAGCTAAGTGAGAAGGTGGTGGAGACCAAAATTGTCCGCAGTTTCAAAGCGTTATTCAACAAAGAGTGCTGGGAAGACGGGACACAACGAGCGTAGCTCTCATCCTGTAACTACACTTAGGTAATTAGGTAACAGTAGTTAGGCATCCATCAGTCTCGGAAGATTGATGGATGTTGCGCTCTACTTGTCGGTCTGGAGTGGCCTCTCCAGGGCGCAAAGCCAGGGTAGGTTGATACGGGGGAGAAGCTGTTACCCAGGCAGCAGGTCGTCCCCTCTCTCCACGGCGCCTAAAGTCTCCAATGGAAAGAGAAATGCCAACACGATTGATTCCAGCGCCGTCACAGGAACCGTCAGAACGAGGTTGAAGGCAACATCGAACTGCCCCCTAGGGGCTCCCGCTCCGGAGGTTACCTCGAGGTTGGCAAAAGAAGGCACAGGGACTCCAAACCCGGAGACCGCCGTGGTCGGGGCCGGAGGAGAACCACCCCAGCGAGGGGCAAGAACGACCCCAGCCTCCTGAAGCTGAGCCTGGGCGCACGAGCCCCGGGAGATGGACGTCCCAGTCCCACACGAGCCCCGGGAGGTGGACGTCCCAGTCCCCCACGAGCCCCAGGAGGTGGACGTCCCAGTCCCGCACGAGCCCCAGGAGGTGGACGTCCCAGTCCCGCACGAGCCCCAGGAGGTGGACGTCCCAGTCCCGCACGAGCCCCAGGAGGTGGACGTCCCAGTCCCGCACGAGCCCCAGGAGTTGGACGTCCCAGTCCCACACGAGCCCCAGGAGGTGGACGTCCCAGTCCCGCACGAGCCCCGGGAGGTGGACGTCCCAGTCCCGCACGAGCCCCAGGAGGTGGACGTCCCAGTCCCGCACGAGCCCCAGGAGTTGGACGTCCCAGTCCCACACGAGCCCCAGATGGTGGACGTCTCGGTCCCGCACGAGCCCCAGATGGTGGACGTCCCAGTCCCGCACGAGCCCCAGATGGTGGACGTCCCAGTCCCGCACGAGCCCCAGGAGGTGGACGTCCCAGTCCCACACGAGCCCCAGGAGGTGGACGTCTCGGTCCCGCACGAGCCCCAGATGGTGGACGTCCCAGTCCCGCACGAGCCCCAGGAGGTGGACGTCCCAGTCCCACACGAGCCCCAGGAGGTGGACGTCCCAGTCCCACACGAGCCCCAGGAGGTGGACGTCCCAGTCCCACACGAGCCCCAGGAGGTGGACGTCCCAGTCCCACACGAGCCCCAGGAGGTGGACGTCCCAGTCCCACACGAGCCCCAGGAGGTGGACGTCCCGGTCCCACACCTACGGGTTCCAGACAGAGATCGTCACAGCCCTCTTCCACCCGAGGCCGGCTGCCTTCATGACCCAGCAGAAGGAAGAGTAATAATTATTAATTACAACAATTATTATTATAATTATTATTTTAATAATATATATAAATAATTAATAATTATTTAGGTAATTACACACACACACACACTTTGGCCGGGACCAAAGAGCCGAAGCTCAACCACCGCAAGCATCTAACTACCAAGTTCTTATTTACTGCTAGGTGAATAGGCGCATTAGGGATGAAAAATCTGACCATTTGTTTCTCTCTCGGCCGGGAGTCGAACCCGGCCTCTTTGGACACTGTCCCCGAGCGCTGTCCACTCAGCCCTGTGGACGAGTCGTTGGTTAATACATTAATTAATTCGTTGATTGATTGCTTGATACGTTGGTTGATATGTTCATTTGAACGTTGATTTATACTTTGATGTGTTGGTTAATACGTTGATTATCACGTTAATTGATACGTTGATTAATACGTTAATTAATTCGTTGATTAAATAGTTGTTGGATATATTGATAATTACGTCGATTGATACGTTAGTTGATTCGTTGGTTGATTCGTTGATTGGTTGTATTTACAACTTGGGAAATTATTGGGCTGGTAGCCAGGAATATTTTGTTTAATTTTAAAAACTTGATTGCTTTAATGCAACATTTTGGCGGGAAATAAAACGTTGCAAAAACAAAGAAATTTGGCGGGAATCTTGAGTGTTTGCAAATCAATATTTTGGCGAAAAATTTGAGTGATTATAAAATAAAATTTTGCCTGGAAACTTTAAAGTTTCAGAAGAAAAAAATATTGGCGAGAAACTTCAATGTTTACAAAGAAAACAATTTAGCTGGAGCCATGAATGTTATGTAAACAAACATTATGGCGGGAAATAAAGAGGATAACTAAGTGTTTTATTAATTCATTTGATTCTATAAGTAAGGGCAAAAATAATGAAAAACAGAAAAACAAAATATACAACATATGTAACTTTGAAAAATCGAAAGATAATATATCTATATAATCACGGGAAAAACGAGGATGTTTCTATGAGAGATAAGGAAGGAAATTTCCGGTCTAGTGATGGCATTTTTTTCCGGCGTTATCGTGGAAACTTTAGCGGGTAATGGTGTGTTTTTTGGTGGCTCCTCGCACGATAACTTGCTGGCGAGACGACGGAGAGAGAGAGAGAGAGAGAGAGAGAGAGAGAGAGGGAGAGAGAGAGAGAGAGAGAGAGAGAGAGAGAGAGAGAGAGAGAGAGAGAGAGAGAGAGAGAGAGAGAGAGAGAGAGAGAGAGAGAGAGAGAGAGAGAGAGAGAGAGACAGAGACAGAGACAGAGACAGAGAGAGAGAGAGAGAGAGAGAGAGAGAGAGAGAGAGAGAGAGAGAGAGAGAGAGAGAGAGAGAGAGACAGAGACAGAGACAGAGACAGAGAGAGAGAGAGAGAGAGAGAGAGAGAGAGAGAGAGAGAGAGAGAGAGAGAGAGAGAGAGAGAGAGAGAGAGACAGAGACAGAGACAGAGACAGAGAGAGAGAGAGAGAGAGAGAGAGAGAGAGAGAGACAGAGACAGAGACAGAGACAGAGACAGAGACAGAGAGAGAGAGAGAGAGAGAGAGAGAGAGAGAGAGAGAGAGAGAGAGAGAGAGAGACAGAGACAGAGACAGAGACAGAGAGAGAGAGAGAGAGAGAGAGAGAGAGAGAGAGAGAGAGAGAGAGAGAGAGAGAGAGAGAGAGAGAGAGACAGAGACAGAGACAGAGACAGAGAGAGAGAGAGAGAGAGAGAGAGAGAGAGAGAGAGAGAGAGAGAGAGAGAGAGAGAGAGAGAGAGAGCGAGAGAGAGCGGGAGAGAGAGAAAGACAGAGAGAGAGAGAGAGAGAGAGAGAGAGAGAGAGAGAGAGAGAGAGAGAGAGAGAGAGAGAGAGAGAGAGAGAGAGAGAGAGAGAGAGAGAGAGAGGAGAGAGGACAGAGAGAGAGAGAAAGAGAGAGAGACAGAGACAGAGAGAGAGAGAGAGAAAGAGAGAGAGACAGAGACAGAGAGAGAGAGACATTACAACCAACATCACAACTAACATTACAACTAACAAAACAACCAACATCACAACCAACATCACAACCAAAATCACAACCATCATCACAACCAGCATTACAACGAACATCACAACCACCAACACAACCACCAGCACAACCACTAACACAGCCACCAACACAACCAACCTCACAACCAACATCTCAACCACCAACACAACAAACATCACAACCAACATTACAACCAACATCACAACCAACATTCAACCAACATCACAACAAAAATCACAACCAACATCACAACCAACAACACAGCCAATATCACAACCACCAACACAACCAACATCACAACCAATATCACAACCATCAACACAACCAACATCACAACCAACAGCACAACCAATATCACAACCACCAACACAACCAACATCACACCCACCAACGCAACCAACATCACAACGAACATCACAACCACCAACACAACCATCATCACAACCAACATCACAACCACCTACACAACCATCTACACAATCACCAGCACAACCAACATCACAACCACCAACACAACCACCAACACAACCAACATCACAAACAACATCACAACCAACATCACAACCAACATCACAACCAACAACACAACCAACATCACAACCAACATTACAACCAACATCACAGCACACATCACAACCAACATCATAACCAACATTACAACCAACATCACCACTAACATTACAACCAACATCACAATCAACATTACAACCAACATCACAACCAATATCACAACCAACATCACAACCAACATCACAACCAACATCACCAACAACAACATCACAACCAACATCACAAATAACATCACAACCAACATTACAACCAACATCACAACCACCAACACAACCAACATCACAACCAACATCACAAACACCTACACAACTATCTTCACAATCACCAACACAACCAACATCACGACCACCAACACAACCAACATCACAGCCAACATCACAACAACATTACAACCAACATCACAACCAACAATGCAACCAACATTACAACCAACATCACAGCCAACATCACAGCCAACATCACTACAAACATCACAACCAACATCACAACCAACATCACAACCAACATTACAACCACCAACACAACCAACATCACAACAAATATCACAACAAACATCACAGCCAGAAACACAACCAACATCACAGCCAGAAACACAACCAACATCACAACCACCAACACAACCAGCATCACAACCAACATCACAACCAACATCACAACCAACATCACAACCAACATCACAACCACCAACACAACCAACATCACAACAAATATCACAACAAACATCACAGCCAGAAACACAACCAACATCACAACCACCAACACAACCAGCATCACAACCAACATCACAACCAACTTTACAACCAACATCACAACCAACATCACAACCACCACGACACCCAACATCACAACTAACAACACAACCAACATCACAACTAACAACACAACCAATATCACAACCACCAACACAACCACCAACACAACCAACATCACAACCAACATCACAACCAACATCACAACCAACAACACAACCAACATCACAACCAACAGCACAGCCAACATCACAACCAACAGCACAACCAACATCACAACCACCAACACAACCAACATCACAACCACCAACACAACCAACTTCACAACCAACATCGCAACCACAGACATAACCATCTTCACAACCACCAACACAACCAACATCACAACCAACATCACAACCACCTACACAAACAACATCATGACCAACATCACAACCAACATCACAACCAACATCACAATTACCAACATAACCAACATCACAAACAATATCACAAACACATGCACAACCATCTTGACAATCACCAACACAACCAACATCACAACCACCAACACAACCACCAACACAATCAACATCACAACCAACATTACAACCAACATCACAATCAACATTACAACCAACATCACAACCAACATCACAACCACCAACACAACCAACATCACAACCAACATCACAACCAACATTACAACCAACATAGCAACCAACATCACAACCACCAACACAACTAACATCACAACCAACATCACAACCAACATCACAACAACATTACAACCACCAACACAACCAACATCACAATCAACATCAAAACCAACATCACAACCAGCATTCCAACCAACATTACAACCAACATCACAACCAACATTACAACCACCAACACAACCAACATCACAACCAACATCACAACCAACATTACAACGAACATCAAAACCACTAACACATCCACCAACAAAACCACCAACACAATCACCAACACAACCAAAATCACAACCAACATCACAACCGCCAACACAACTAACATCATAACCAACATTACAACCATCATCAGAACCAATATTACAACCAACATCACATCCAACATTCAACCAACATCACAACCAACATCACAACAAACATCACAACCACCAACACAACCAACATCACAACCAACACAACCAACATCACAACCAACAACACAACCAACATCACAACCACCAACACAACCAACATCACAACCACCAACACAACCAACATCACAACCAACATCACAACTTCCTACACAACCGTCTTCACAACCACCAACACAACCAACATCACAACCAAAATCACAACCAAAATCACAACTAACATCACAGCCAACATCACAATGACCTGCACAACCATCTTCACAACCACCAACACAACAAACATCCCAACCACCAACACAACCAACATCACAACAACATCACAACCAAAATAACAACCACCTACACTACCATCTTCACAATCTCCAACACAACCAACATCACAACCACCAACACAACCAACATCACAACCAACATCCCAACCAACATCACAACCAAAAACACAACCAACATCACAACCAACATTACAACCAACATCACAGCACACATCACAACCAACATCATAACCAACATTACAACCAACATCACCACTAACATTACAACCAACATCACAATCAACATTACAACCAACATCACAACCAACATCACAACCACCAACATAACCAACATCACAACCAACATCACAATCAACATCACAACCAACTTCACAAACAACATCACAACCAATATTACAACCAACATCACAACCAACATTACAACCAACACCACAAACAACATCACAACCAACATTACAACCAACATCACAACCAACATCACAACCAACTTTACAACCAACATCACAACCAACTTTACAACCAACATCACAACGAACATCACAACCAGCATCACAACCACCACAACACCCAACATCACAACCAACAACACAACCAACATCACAACTAACAACACAACCAATATCACAACCACCAACACAACCAACGTCACAACCAACATCACAACCAACATCACAACCAACAACACAACCAACATCACAACCAACAGCACAACCAACATCACAACCAACAGCACAACCAACATCACAACCACCAACACAACCAACATCATAACCGCTAACACAACCAACTTCACAATCAACATTGCAACCATAGACATAACCATCTTCACAACCACCAACACAACCAACAACACAACCACCAACACAAACAACATCATGACCAACATCACAACCAACATCACAACCAACATCACAACCACCAACATAACCAACATCACAAACAATATCACAAACACATACACAACCATCTTCACAATCACCAACACAACCAACATCACAACCACCAACACACCCACCAACACAATCAACATCACAACCAACATTACAACCAACATCACAATCAACATTACAACCAACATCACAACCAACATCACAACCACCAACACAACCAACATCACAACCAACATCACAACCTACATTAAAACCAACATTACAACCAACATCACAACCAACATCACAACCAACATCAGAATCAACATTAAAACTAACATCACAACCAACATCACAACCAACATCACAACCAACATCACAACCAACATCACAACCACCAACAGAACCAATAACACAACCAACATCACAACAACATTACAACCACCAACAGAACCAACATCACAATCAACATCAAAACCAACATCACAACCAGCATTTCAACCAACATTACGAACAACATCACAACCAACATTAAAACCACCAACACAACCAACATCACAACCAACATCACAACCAATATTACAACGAACATCAAAACCACCAACACATTCACCAACAAAACCACCAACACAATCACCAACACAACCAAAATCACAACCAACATCACAACCACCAACACAACTAACATCAAAACCAACATTACAACCATTATCAGAACCAATATTACAACAAACATCACATCCAACATTCTACCAACATCACAACCAACATCAGAACAAACAACACAACCAACATCACAACCACCAACACAACCAACATCACAACCAACATTACAAAAACCAAAACAACCACCAACACAACCAACATCAGAACCATCATCACAATCAACATTACAACCACCAAAACAACCACCAACACAACCAACATCAGAACCATCATCACAATCAACATTACAACAAACATCACAACCAACATTCAACCAACATCACAAACAACATCACAACCAACAACACAAGCAACATCACAACCACCAACACAACCAACACCACAACCAACATCACAACCACCAACACAACCAACATCACAACCAACATCACTACCAACATCACAACCCACATCACAACCACCAACGTAACCAACATCAGAACCAACATCACAACCACCTACACAACTATCTTCAAAACCACCAACAAAACCAACATTAAACCACCAACACAACCAACATCACAACCAACATCACAACTAACATTACAACCACCAACACAACCAACATCACAACCAACATCACAACCAAAATCACAATGAACATCACAACCAACATTACAACGACCATCACAACCACCAACACAGCCACCAACACAACCAACGTCACAACCAACATTAAAACCAAAATTACAACTAACATCGCAACCAACATTACAACCACCAACACAACCAACATCACAACCAACATCACAACCAACATCACAGCCAGCAACACATCCAACATCACAACCTACATCACAACCACCTACACAACCATCTTCACAACCACCAACACAACCAACATCACAACCAACATCACAACCACCAACACAACCAACATCACATCCACCAACACAACCACCAACACAAACAACATCACAACCAGCATTACAACCAACATCACAACCAACATCACAACCAACAACACAACGAACATCACAACCAACATTAAAACCAACATTACAACCAACATCACAACCAACAACACAACCAACATTACAACCAACATCACAACCACCAACACAACCAACATCACAACTAACATCACAACCAACATTACAACCAACATCACAACCAACATTACAACCAACATCACAACCAACATCACAACCAATATCATAACCAACATCACAACTAATATAACAACCAACATCACAACCACCAACACAACCAACATCACAACCAACATTACAACCAACATCACAACCAAAATCACAACCAACATTACAACCAACATTACAACCACCAACACAACCAACATCACAACCAACATCACAACCAACATTACAATCACCAACACAACCAACATCACAATCAACATCACAATCAACATCACAACCAACATTACAACCATCATTAAAACGAACATCACAACCAACATTACAACCACCAACACAACCAACATCACAACCAATATCACAACCAACATTACAACGAACATCACAACCACGAACACAACAACCAACACAACTACCAACACAACAACCAACACAACTACCAACACAACCAATATCACAACCAACATCACAACCACCAATACAACTAACATCAAAACCAACATTACAACTACCAACACAACCACCAACACAACCCACATCAAAAACCATCATCACAATCAACATTACAACCAACATCACAACCAACATTCAACCAACATCACAACCAACATCACAACCAACAACACAAGCAACATCACAACCACCAACACAACCAACATCACAACCAACATCACAACCACCAACACAACCAACATCACAACCAACACCAGAACCAACATCACAACCAACATCACAACAACCAACATAACCAACATCACAACCAACATCGCAACCACCTTCACAACTATCTTCAAAACCACCAACAAAACCAACACTACAACCAAACATCACAACCAACATCACAACCAACATCACAACCACCAACACAACCAACATCACAACCAACATCACAAACACCTACACAACTATCTTCACAATCACCAACACAACCAACATCACGACCACCAACACAACCAACATCACAGCCAACATCACAACAACATTACAACCAACATCACAACCAACAATGCAACCAACATTACAACCAACATCACAGCCAACATCACAGCCAACATCACTACAAACATCACAACCAACATCACAACCAACATCACAACCAACATCACAACCACCAACACAACCAACATCACAACAAATATCACAACAAACATCACAGCCAGAAACACAACCAACATCACAACCACCAACACAACCAGCATCACAACCAACATCACAACCAACATCACAACCAACATCACAACCAACATCACAACCACCAACACAACCAACATCACAACAAATATCACAACAAACATCACAGCCAGAAACACAGCCAACATCACAACCACCAACACAACCAGCATCACAACCAACATCACAACCAACTTTACAACCAACATCACAACCAACATCACAACCACCACGACACCCAACATCACAACTAACAACACAACCAACATCACAACTAACAACACAACCAATATCACAACCACCAACACAACCACCAACACAACCAACATCACAACCAACATCACAACCAACATCACAACCAACAACACAACCAACATCACAACCAACAGCACAGCCAACATCAAAACCAACAGCACAACCAACATCACAACCACCAACACAACCAACATCACAACCACCAACACAACCAACTTCACAACCAACATCGCAACCACAGACATAACCATCTTCACAACCACCAACACAACCAACATCACAACCAACATCACAACCACCTACACAAACAACATCATGACCAACATCACAACCAACATCACAACCAACATCACAATTACCAACATAACCAACATCACAAACAATATCACAAACACATGCACAACCATCTTGACAATCACCAACACAACCAACATCACAACCACCAACACAACCACCAACACAATCAACATCACAACCAACATTACAACCAACATCACAATCAACATTACTACCAACATCACAACCAACATCACAACCACCAACACAACCAACATCACAACCAACATCACAACCAACATTACAACCAACATTACAACCAACATCACAACCACCAACACAACTAACATCACAACCAACATCACAACCAACATCACAACCACCAACACAACCACTAACACAACCAACATCACAACAACATTACAACCACCAACACAACCAACATCACAATCAACATCAAAACCAACATCACAACCAGCATTCCAACCAACATTACAACCATCATCACAACCAACATTACAACCACCAACACAACCAACATCACAACCAACATCACAACCAACATTACAACGAACATCAAAACCACTAACACATCCACCAACAAAACCACCAACACAATCATCAACACAACCAAAATCACAACCAACATCACAACCACCAACACAACTAACATCATAACCAACATTACAACCATTATCAGAACCAATATTACAACCAACATCACATCCAACATTCAACCAACATCACAACCAACATCACAACAAACATCACAACCACCAACACAACCAACATCACAACCAACATCACAACAACCAACACAACCAACATCACAACCAACAGCACAACCAACATCACAACCACCAACACAACCAACATCACAACCACCAACACAACCAACATCACAACCAACATCACAACTTCCTACACAACCGTCTTCACAACCACCAACACAACCAACATCACAACCAAAATCACAACCAAAATCACAACTAACATCACAGCCAACATCACAATGACCTGCACAACCATCTTCACAACCACCAACACAACAAACATCCCAACCACCAACACAACCAACATCACAACAACATCACAACCAAAATTACAACCACCTACACAACCATCTTCACAATCTCCAACACAACCAACATCACAACCACCAACACAACCAACATCACAACCAACATCCTAACCAACATCACAACCAAAAACACAACCAACATCACAACCAACATTACAACCAACATCACAGCACACATCACAACCAACATCATAACCAACATTTCAACCAACATCACCACTAACATTACAACCAACATCACAATCAACATTACAACCAACATCACAACCAACATCACAACCACCAACATAACCAACATCACAACCAACATCACAATCAACATCACAACCAACTTCACAAACAACATCACAACCAATATTACAACCAACATCACAACCAACATTACAACCAACACCACAAACAACATCACAACAAACATTACAACCAACATCACAACCAACATCACAACCAACTTTACAACCAACATCACAACCAACTTAACAACCAACATCACAACGAACATCACAACCAGCATCACAACCACCACAACACCCAACATCACAACCAACAACACAACCAACATCACAACTAACAACACAACCAATATCACAACCACCAACAAAACCAACGTCACAACCAACATCACAACCAACATCACAACCAACAACACAACCAACATCACAACCAACAGCACAACCAACATCACAACCAACTGCACAACCAACATCACAACCACCAACACAACCAACATCATAACCACCAACACAACCAACTTCACAATCAACATCGCAACCACAGACATAACCATCTTCACAACCACAAACACAACCAACATCACAACCACCAACACAAACAACATCATGACCAACATCACAACCAACATCACAACCAACATCACAACCACCAACATCACAAACAATATCACAAACATATACACAACCATCTTCACAATCACCAACACAACCAACATCACAACCACCAACACACCCACCAACACAATCAACATCACAACCAACATTACAACCAACATCACAACCAACATCACAACCACCAACACAACCAACATCACAACCAACATCACAACCTACATCAAAACCAACATTACAACCAACATCACAACCAACATCACAACCAACATCACAACCAACATCACTACCACCAACAGAACCAAAAACACAACCAACATCACAACAACATTACAACCACCAACACAACCAACATCACAATCAACATCAAAACCAACATCACAACCAGCATTTCAACCAACATTACGAACAACATCCCAACCAACATAAAACCACCAACACAACCAACATCACAACCAACATCACAACCAATATTACAACGAACATCAAAACCACCAACACATCCACCAACAAAACCACCAACACAATCACCAATACAACCAAAATCACAACCAACATCACAACCACCAACACAACTAACATCAAAACCAACATTACAACCATTATCAGAATTAATATTACAACAAACATCACATCCAACATTCTACCAACATCACAACCAACATCAGAACAAACAACACAACCAACATCACAACCACCAACACAACCAACATCACAACCAACATTACAAAAAACAAAACAACCACCAACACAACCAACATCAGAACCATCATCACAATCAACATTACAACCACCAAAACAACCACCAACACAACCAACATCAGAACCATCATCACAATCAACATTACAACAAACATCACAACCAACATTCAACCAACATCACAAACAACATCACAACCAACAACACAAGCAACATCACAACCACCAACACAACCAACATCACAACCAACATCACAACAACCAACACAACCAACATCACAACCAACATCACTACCACCTACACAACTATCTTCAAAACCACCAACAAAACCAACATTAAACCACCAACACAACCAACATCACAACCAACATCACAACTAACATTACAACCACCAACACAACCAACATCACAACCAACATCACAACCAAAATCACAATGAACATCACAACCAACATTACAACGACCATCACAACCACCAACACAGCCACCAACACAACCAACGTCACAACCAACATTAAAACCAAAATTACAACTAACATCGCAACCAACATTACAACCACCAACACAACCAACATCACAACCAACATCACAACCAACATCACAGCCAGCAACACATCCAACATCACAACCAACATCACAACCACCTACACAACCATCTTCACAACCACCAACACAACCAACATCACAACCAACATCACAACCACCAACACAACCAACATCACATCCAAAAACACAACCACCAACACAAACAACATCACAACCAGCATTACAACCAACATCACAACCAACATCACAACCAACAACACAACCAACATCACAACCAACATTAAAACCAACATCACAACCAACATCACAACCAACATCACAACCAACATTACAACCAACATCACAACCACCAACACAACCAACATCACAACTAACATCACAACCATCATTACTACCAACATCACAACCAACATTACAACCAACATCACAACCAACATCACAACCAATATCATAACCAACATCACAACTAATATAACAACCAACATCACAACCACCAACACAACCAACATCACAACTAATATAACAACCAACATCACAACCACCAACACAACCAACATCACAATCAACATCACAACCACCAACACAACCAACATAACAACTACCAACACAACCAACATCACAACCAACATCACAACCAACATCACAACCACCAACACAACCAACATCACAACCAACATCACAACCAACATCACAACCACCTACACAACTATCTTCACAATCACCAACACAACCAACATCACGACCACTAACACAACCAACATCACAGCCAACATCACAACCAACATCACAACCACCATCACAACCAACAACGCAACCAACATCACAACCAACATTACAACCAACATCACAGCCAACATCACAGCCAACATCACAACAAACATCACAACCAACATCACAACCAACATCACAACCAACAGCACAACCACCAACACAACCAACATCACAACAAACATCACAACAAACATCACAGCCAGCAACACAACCAACATCACAACCACCAACACAACCAGCATCACAACCAACATCACAACCAAAATTACAACCACCTACACAACCATCTTCACAATCTCCAACACAACCAACATCACAACCACCAACACAACCACCAACACAACCACCAACAAAACCAACATCACAACCAACATCACAACCAACATCACAACCAACATCACAACCAAAAACACAACCAACATCACACCCAACATTACACCCAACATCACAGCACACATCACAACGAACATCATAACCAACATTACAACCAACATCACCACCAACATTACAACCTACATCACAATCAACATTACAACCAATATCACAACCAACATCACAACCACCAACACAACTAACATCACAACCAACATCACAACCAACATCACAACCAACATTACAACCAACATCACAACCAACATTACAACCAACATCACAACCACCAACGCAACCAACTACACAGCACACATCACAACCAAAATCACAACCAACATCACAACCACCAACACAATCAACATCACCACCAACATTACAACCAACATCACAACCAACATTACAACCAGCATCACAACCAACATTACAACCAACTTCACAAACATCACAACCAACATCACAACCAACTTTACAACCGACATCACAACCAACACCACAACCAACATTACAACCAACATCACAATCAACATTACAACCAACATCACAACCAACATCACAACCACCAACACAACCAACATCACAACCAACATTACAACCAACATCACAACCAACATCACAACCAACATCACAACCACCAACACAACCAACGTCACAACCAACATTACAAGCAACATTACAACAAACGTCACAACCAAAATTACAACCAACATTACAACCAACATCACAACCACGAACACAACCACCATCACAACCAACATTACAACCAACATCACAACCAACATCACAACAAACATTACAACCAACATCACAACCACCAACACAACCAACATTACAACCACCAACACAACCAACATCACAATAAACATCACAACCAAAATCCCAACTAACATCACAACCAACATGACAACGACCATCACAACCACCAACACAACCACCAGCGCAACCACCAACACAACCAACATCACAACCAACATCACAACCACGAACACAACTAACATCACAACCGACATTACAACCACCAACACAACCAACATCACAACCAACATCACAGTTAGCAACACATCCAACATCACAACCAACATCAAAACCAACATCACAACCACCAACACAACCAACATCACAACTAACATTACAACCACCAACACAACCAACATCACAACCACCAACACAACCAACATCACAACCAACAGCACAACCAACATCACAACCACCAACAAAACTAACATCACATCCACCAACACAACCAACATCACATCCACCAACACAACCAACATCACATCCACCAACACAACCAACATCACAACTACCAACACAACCACCAACACAACCAACATCACAACCAACATCACAACCATCATCACAACCAACAACACAACCAACATCACAACCAACATTACAACCAACATCATAGCCAACATCACAACCAACATCACAACCAACATTACAACCAACATCTCAACCAACATCACAACCAACATTACAACCAACATCACAATCAACGTTACAACCAACATCACAACCAACATAACAACCACCAACACAACCAACATCACAACCAACATTACAACCAACATCACAACCAACATTACATCCAACATCACAACCAACATCACAACCAATATCACAACCAACATCACAACCAACGTCACAACCAATATCACAACCAACATCACAACCACCAACACAACCAACATCACAACCAACATCACAACCACCTACACAACCAACATCACAATCAACATCACAACCAACATCACAACTAACATTACAACCAACATCACAACCAACATTACAATCACTAACACAACCAACATCACAACCAATATCACAACCAACATTACAACCAACATCACAACCACCAACACAACAACCAACACAACTACCAACACAACCAAAATCACAACCAACATCACTACCACCAACACAACTAACATCACAACCAACATTACAACCACCAACACAACCAACATCACAACCAACATTCCAACCAACATCACAATCAACATTCAACCAACATCACAACCAACATCACAACCAACAACACAACCAACATCACAACCACCAACACAACCAACATCGCAACCAACATCACAACCACCAACACAACCAACATCACAACCAACAGCACAACCAACATCACAACCAACATCACAACCACCAACACAACCAACATCACAACCAACATCACAACCACCTACACAACCCATATCACAACCAACATCACAACCACCTACACAACTATCTTCACAACCAACATGACAGCCACCAACACAACCAACATCACAGCCAACATCACAACCACCAACACATCCAACATCACAAGCAACATCACAACCACCTACACAACCATCTTCACAATCACCAACACAACCAACATGACGACCACCAACACAACCAACATCACAACCAATATCACAACCAACATCACAACCAACATCACAACCAATATCACAACCAACATCACAACCAACATCACAACCAACAACGCAACCAACATCACAACCAACATTACAACCCAACATCACAGCGAACATCACAACAAACATGACAACCACCAACACAACCAACATCACAACCAACATCACAACTAACATCACAACCAACATCACAACCACCAACACAACCAACATCACAACCAACATCACAGCCAGCAACACAACCACCAACACAACCAACATCACAACCAACATCACAACCACCAACACAACCAACATCACAACCAACATCACAACCAACATCACAGCCAGCAACACAACCAACATCACAACCACCAACACAACCAACATCACAACCACCAACACAACCAACATCACAGCCAACAACACAACTAACATCACAACCAACATCACAACCAACATCACAACCAACATCACAACCACCAACACAACCAACATCACAGCCAACAACACAACTAACATCACAACCAACATCACAACCAACATCACAACCAACATCACAACCAACATCACAGCCAACATCGCAACCAACATCATAATCAACATCACAACCAACATCACAACCACCAGCACAACCAACATCACAACTAACATCACAGCCAACATCACAACTAACATCACAACCAACATCACACCCAACATCACAACCAACATCACAGCCAACATCACAACCAACATCATAACCAACATCACAACCAACATCACAGCCAAAATCACAACCAACATTACAACCATCAGCACAATTACTAACACAACCAACATCACAACCAACATTACAACCAACAGCACAACTAACATCGCTACCACTAACACAACCATCATCACAACCACCAACACAAACAACATCACAACCACCATCACAACCAACACCACAGCCAGCAAGCGCAACCAACATCACAACCAATATCACAACCAACATCACAGCCAACAACACAACAAACATCACAACCAACATCGCAGATAGTAACACAACCAACATCACAACCAACATCGCAGATAGTAACACAACCAACATCACAACCAACATCACAGATAGCAACACAACCAACATCACAACCATCACAGCCAGCAACACAACTAACATCACAAGAATATTTAGTCTTCTTCCCTTAAAAATAAAAATTAAAACAAGTAGCAAGTTAGGCAGTTACCTGCTCCATTACTCACAAATGTGTCACTCAACTCCACATAATGACTCGGGGCTGCTATAAGTGTAGATTAAGTTGAGTCAGGTGTGAATGAGTGAATGAGTGAGTACCTGAGACACTGTAAGCAATGGTTATTACAAAAGTTTAGATTCAGGAAAAAACTGAGTAAATGCTGGTTGATTAAGGTAGAAATTGCCAGGTAACATAATAGAGGAATTTGGTTGTTTCAAGAGAAGATTAGACATATATATATATGATGGAGTCTGGTTGGATATAAATAGGAGCTGCCACGTACGACCATAAGAAGCTGCCTCGTATGGACCAATTGGAGCTGCCTCGTGTGGACCAATAGGAGCTGCCTCGGATGGACCAATTGGAGCTGCCTCGTATGGATCATTAGGAGCTGCCTCGTATGGACCAATTGGAGCTGCCTCGTATGTACCAATAGGAGCTGCCTCGGATGGACCAATAGGAGCTGCCTCGTATGCACCAATAGGAGCTTCCTCGTATGGACCAATAGGAGCTGCCTCGTATGGACCAATTGGAGCTGCCTCGTATGGATCAATAGGAGCTTCCTCATATGGACCAATAGGAGCTGCCTCGTATGGACCAATTGGAGCTGCCTCGTATGGATCAATAGGAGCTTCCTCATATGGACCAATAGGAAGTGCCTTGTATGGACCAATAGGAGCTGCTTCGTATGGACCTATATATATACATTCTACAGCTTTCTTAATTCTCACCCTTTTTAAATTTGGTTCTCCATGCCGATGATTTAGGAAAAGGAGTTTCTTAAGTTAAAGGAGTGAGCAAAGGTGCTGGAGAGAGACGTCAATGGTAGTAAAATTAGTAAATATCCCCAAAACTCCTAATAAAACGAGCGTAAGACAAATTCTGGAGTATGCAGCGCTGGTGAAGAATCTTTCTATATGAAACATGAAAATGAATTATTTAATCTCTTGATTTGCTCTCGGCTGAACTAGGTGGAGAGCTTGAATGAATAAAACTTCACTTGCAAAACATAGTGAAAAACATACGGGTCTTTGAGATGTACACTATGAAGAACTGATGAGTCTTTGAGATGTTCACAATGAAGAACAGATGAGTCTTAGATCGAGATTGTTTAACATGAGGAATAGACGAGTCCTGCAGATGTTTAGGCAGTTGATAGTGGTAAGGTCTGTGATGTTGTGTACCTTGACTTTAGCAAAGCTTTTGATACAGTGCCACATGAAAGACTGATTAAAAAGATAGAGGCTCATGGTATTGGGGGTGCTATATTAAGTTGGATTAGGACATGGCTATACCAATGGAAACAGAGTGTTAAATGAACAAATCCACAACGGCTGTGACGAGGGTTCGAACCTATGTCCGAGAGGATCCCAGATGCTGCCTAAATCGACTGAGCTACGACATGGTTAAAAGAATTGCAACAGGGAAATCATCCTGACCTACCACTTCACGGCCCTTGTGGATATGCTCATTTGATGCATCACATTATTGTGATTTCTGTGTGAAACAGAGATAGTATAAATGGGGTAAATTCAGAGTGGGAAAATGTTGTAAGTGGAGTGCCTCAAGGCTCTCTCCTGGGACCTCTGTTATTTATAATATATATGAATGATTTAAATTCAGGTTTGAGCAGCAATATTTGTAAATTTGCCGATGATACAAAAATCGGGAGGGAAATATACACGGAAAAAGACTCACTATCACTTCAAGTCGATCTAAATAAGGTTTTGAAATTATCTAAAGATTGGCAGATGCAGTTTAATGCTGATAAATGTAAATTTTTAGGGAAGGTAATGATGATAGAGTTACAAGATACGAGCTAGAGGGTGTTGAGATTGTGAAGTCGGATTACGAAAGGGAACTGGGAGTTATGATTAGTAATAACTAAAAATAAAAAAATCAATGCATGAATGTTCGTAAAAAGGCAAATAGGACACTGGGATTTATTAATCGAAGCGTTAGTAACAAGACACCTGGTGTTGTTCTTCAGCTATATCATGCTCTGGTTAGGCCCCATTTCGATTATGCAGTTCAGTTTTGGTCGCCGTACTATAGAATGGATATAAATTCACTTGAACGTGTCCAGCGTAGGATGACACAGTTAATTCCCCAAATTAGAAACCTGTCATATGAAGAAAGATTAACAAAGCTTAAATTGCATTCACTGTAAAGGCGAAGAGGTAGGGCTGACATGATAGAGGTTTACAAGTGGATGAATGGACATAAGAAAGGGGATATTAATAGGGTATTAAAAGTATCAACACACGACAGAACACGAAACACTAAGAAGAAATTGGATAAGTTCAGATTAAAGAAAGAATTGAGTAAATACTGGTTCGGTAACAGGGTTGTTGATTAGTGGAACCAATTACCGCGTAACGTGGCGGAGGTGGTGTCCCTCGATTGTTTCAAGCATGGGTTGGACATGTATATGAGTGGGATTGAGTGGTTATAAATAGGAGCTGCCTCGTATGAGCCAATAGGCCTTCTGCAGTTACCTTTGTTCTTATGTTCTTATGTTTACCATGAAGAACAGATGAGTCTTTGAGATGTTCACAATGAAGAACAAATGAGTCTTTGAGATGTTCACAATGAAGAACAGATGAGTCTTTGAGATGTTCACAATGAAGAACAGATGAGTCTTTGAGATGTTCACAATGAAGAGCTGATGAGTCTTTGAGATGTTCACAATGAAGAACAGATGAGTCTTTGAGATGTTCACAATGAAGAACAGATGAGTCTTTGAGATGTTCACAATGAAGAACAGATGAGTCTTTGAGATGTTCACAATGAAGAACTGATGAGTCTTTGAGATGTTCACAATGAAGAACAGATGAGTTTTAGATCGAGGTTATTCAACATTTGGAACAGATGAGTCCTGCAGATGTTCACCATGAAGAACATATGAGTGTTAGAGATGTTTACGGTGAAAAAACAGATGAGTCTTTGAGATGTTCACAATGAAGACGTCGAAAAATATATGCATATTAATATTTTTAAAATTTCATTATTCAGAAGTTAATCAAATCAAATAGATTAATATTAATAAACGTTGGATAAAATAAATCGGTTGACAGCTAAACCTGAGGAGATTCACAGACATATATTATATCTGTGTTTGTGTCATAAGCGAAGCAACAAAGACGTCTTCAACACAACGTCCATACGCGTTATCAGCAGCCTAACGGTTAAGACCGTAAAGACATCAATACAAGATCATACGATACAAGTTTGATTAAAATCTTGACGTTAAAAGACCGAGAGCTTGACACAACAGCTCGTTAAGACATCCATAGACCCGGCATCCTCTTATCGATGACAATGTTTGGTATATTCTTTTTATACGTGGATATATTGCCATATTTTTCTAGAAAAATTACCTGAATTGGAATGAAGCGGAACAAGGGAACGTGTTCAATATATGGAAAGTCAGAACAAGTGGATGTGTTCAGTATATGGAAGGTCAGAACAATTGAACGTGTTCAGTATATGGAAGGTGAGAACAAGGAAACGTGTTCAGTATATGGAAGGTCAGAACAAGTGGATGTGTTCAGTATATGGAAGGTCAGAACAAGGGAACGTGTTCAGGAGAAGGCAGGGTAGAAGAAGGGAACGTGTTCAGGAGAAGGCAGGGTAGAACAAGGGAACGTGTTCAGTATATGGAAGGACAGAACAAGTGGATGTGTTCAGGAGATGGCAGGGTAGAACAAGGGAAAATGTTCAGGAGAAGGCAGGGTAGAACAAGGGAACGTGTTCAGGAGAAGGCAGGGTAGAACAAGGGAACGTGTTCAGGAGAAGGCAAGGTAGAACAAGGGAACGTGTTCAGGAGAAGGCAGAGTAGAACAAGGGAACGTGTTCAGGAGAAGGCAGGGCAGAACAAGGGAACGTGTTCAGGAGAAGGCAAGGTAGAACAAGGGAACGTGTTCAGGAGAAGGCAGGGCAGAACAAGGGAACGTGTTCAGGAGAAGGCAGGGTAGAACAAGGGAAAATGTTCAGGAGAAGGCAGGGTAGAACAAGGGAACGTGTTCAGGAAAAGGCAGGGTAGAACAAGGGAACGTGTTCAGGAGAAAGCAGGGTAGAACAAGGGAACGTGTTCAGGAGAAGGCAGGGTAGAACAAGGGAATGTGTTCAGGAGAAGGCAGGGTAGAACAAGGGAACGTGTTCAGGAGAAGGCAGGGTAGAACAAGGGAATGTGTTCAGGAGAAGGCAGGGTAGAACAAGGGAACGTGTTCAGGAGAAGGCAGGGTAGAATAAGGGAATGTGTTCAGGAGAAGGCAGGGTAGAACAAGGGAACGTGTTCAGGAGAAGGCAGGGTAGAACAAGGGAACGTGTTCAGGAGAAGGCAGGGTAGAACAATGGAACGTGTTCAGAAGAAGGCAGGGTAGAACAAGGGAACGTGTTCAGGAGAAGGCAGGGTAGAACAAGGGAACGTGTTCAGGAGAAGGCAAGGTAGAACAAGGGAAAATGTTCAGGAGAAGGCAGGGTAGAACAAGGGAACGTGTTCAGGAGAAGGCAGGGGAGAACGATCAACAAACCAGTTATCCAAACGTAAACAATCAAAACACCGAATTATCCTACCCCAAAATCTCAAGACAACGAGTGGTCTGACCTGCAGCAATAACGCCTCAAGTTTCCAACCATAAACATCAAACAGAATTTACAGCCTAAAAACGAACATCAAATATTGGCCCAAAAACTTTCATGAGGTAATAAATTACTCCAAATTTGTATCTCTAAATATGTGTTTAATTATAGTTGGGTAAGTTAATGTAAGTTTACAGGCATTTATTTATTTACAAGTTGTTTATTTACATTTTTGTCATTTATTTTAATATTTACAAGTTGTTATTTAATTCACCACCATACTCTTACTTCTGAAGAAAAAATATATATGTTTCTTAACGAGAATTTGAGGAATCTAATCACCAAAATTTTGGGGTTATAAACTTATTGCGATGCTGTAAACGCTAATGCAAATATAATCATGGAAAGTTACAATCAAATCACTCAATTACAATTATAGTCATCAGTTAGATTATGTCAGACAATCTATGCCAGACAATCATACGATATATCATACAATTTTACAACAAAACTCATAAAATTTGTATTGTCTGGAAGTAAATTGGAAATTTCCGAAATTGCCTTTGAAAAATATATGCATATCATTTTTTTTTTAAATTCATCATTTAGAAATTAATATAATATAAAAATTCGTTAAAATAACTGAAATATAATCAACATGATTAGTATTTTTCATTGAATACCATAAATTCTCTGCATTCAGAAAATCTGCAACAAATCCTGCCAACAGAAAACGAGACATAGACTTACCCTTTTTTTTTTTTTTTTAATCAGTTCACTACGGGATCACCATAGCCGGTGCTACTTGGAACTTTTTGTTCCAGGTAGCTAATCTAAAACAACAACAACGACTTACCCTTCTGTCAATGTAAAGTCAATTGAGAAAAAAAAACAGAATTCGATTTACAATTATATAATGAAATTACAAATTACTTCAGTGTAATTTTTCACTCTTTATCATGCAAAATGTTGTTAAAAAGATAGTTATTACACTTACCGGTATTGTTTCAAGAAAACATTAATCACCTGACAAACATATATCATAGCAAATATGCAAAGGGGACAAAGAGAATTAGCATAATGTGCAATACATTTTGCAAGATGCATGCAGCAATGTTGTGTAAAGAAATGATGTGAGTTTGATTTGTTATGTGGTAAGGCTACCGTACGCAAGAGATGATGTTATCGAACTCGATAGGGGGAGCTATCGTATACACTGGAGGGAAAGTTATTATACATGAAAGGTCAAGTTATTGTACACAAAAGGTGTAGTTATCGTACACAAAATGTCAAGTTATCATACATATGAGATGAAGTTATTGTACACGAGAGGTCAATTTATCATAAACAAAAGGTCAAGTTATCGTACACAAAAGGGTTATAGTACGCTAGAGGGGAAGTTATCGTACAAGTTATCTTGTACGAGAGGGAAAAGTATCGTACTCAGCAGGGGGAGTTATTGTACTTATAAGGAAAAGTTATCATACTTGAGAGGTGCAGTTTATCGTTATATTGAGGCGAAGTTATCGTAATCAAGTCATCAAATTTGTGCTTAACAAATCAAGTAACCTTACACAATACGTACCTTTTATCTACCTTCTGGAGGTTCCCGGGATTAAAGACCCCGCGGCCCGGTCTCCAAGCAGGCCTTCCTATTGCTCGTTTGATCAACCAGGCTGTTGACTTGGTTGACCAGACGTGAACAAGAATACCTCAAGTTATCGAAATCAAATCAGAATAACGAAGACAAGTTATTTCTCATGTAAAAAAAATTCTAAATTAATTTTGTTATCAACTTCATAGAATAATTTTCCTAAAAGTTCCAAGTTATTCTGTATAAAAGTTTCATTCTGTGCAAGTTACTGACCTCTGGGATTTTCTCTTGAACTCCAATTACCGTCAGTGATTCCTCCCCAATAAATTTGTTAATTATATACAACCAACGATTATACATATATACATATATATATATATATATATATATATATATATATATATATATATATATATATATATATATATATATATATATTTGAGTGAGGTGGCATTAATAGGGTATTAATTTCATATATATATATATTTCAATATATATATATATATATATATATATATATATATATATATATATATATATATATATATATATATATATATATATATATATATATATATATATATATATATATATATATGTATGTGTGTGTGTGTGTGTGTGTAGTGTACACACATTGTATGTGTGTACACTACAATGTCTTCTCTTGGGGGCCGATTTTCCACCCCAATGGGTAGAAAATGGCGGCCTCGATTCTTTCGAACGATTTCGTCGAATTCAGCACTACAGAATTCGACGAAATCATAAGTAAGAAGTTAGGTCGCCATCTGACTGAGGATAATCAGGCCTCAGGGGTGGAAAATCTGGCCCCAAGAGAAGACATTGTAGTCTGTTATAAAAATACATTTATTCAGGCACACAAGAAGGATGAGAAGGTCATACGAGACATAACTGACAGGAATTGCAAACCGTGCAATGAAAACGCAAGGCTGCGTCCTGTCATTTATTATAACAACCACCGTACATATTCCCACATTGTGAGAACATCATCGCTGCCTCCTCTGACGAACTGAAGTGTACTAATGTAGTGTATCAATACAACTGCAGCTCTGGAGACCGTGTGCTCCGAAATATATGTTACAGTGGACATACCACGAATACTGTGAGTAGACGTCTTACACTTCATAAGCAAGACGCAGGTATTAGGCAACACCATTCTCAATACCACGACACCATCCTGAATCACCAAGACAGTTAAAGATACGACAGTGGTCACACACACTGACCACCGTACGAGGCGTCGTGTGCTTGAGGCAGTGTTCATCCGGGAGCTGACACCAGTAATCAATATCCAGATGAATTCGACTTCGAGCATGTAGTTGTTTGATGGTCCTCCATTGATCCGGAGGGAAGATGGAAGATCTGGCGGACAGCTAGACACCCTACCCTTCGCCGCTCCCTTCGATTTTTAGGGTGATAGGTGAACCGTAAAGTGAGGTGTACTCACTCTTATAAATACCTAGATTTGTCCTTGTAAGCTTTTTCTTGCCTTTACGGGCTATTCATGCCCGTGGTACCTCTTGGGTGGCTTAATCTTCATCTTCTTGTAAGCTTCCGGGCTCTCTATAGCCCGTGCTACATGGAAATTTCATTCACGAGCTTCGCTGACGTTCTCTGTTCGAGTAACGAGATAAATGTTGTAAATGCTTCACCCACGTATTACAAATACAAATAATCACCAACAGAACCTGAACACTTCATTTAACATACACCAAACTCTATATAAAATTTTGATAAAAAAAATATTAACTTATATTTAAGGAACAAACCAATTTTTAATGCACACTGTTAAAAATGGTGAATGAGCCTTAGGTAGGGCCGCCGCTTTAACAAGCTTGGCCCTAGAATTGGATTCCCTGAATACTCGATCCTAGATCGAGTGTTCGATAGGTCGTACACAGCTGGCTAGGGAAATACAGATCACACAAAGGTCTAGTGACCTTGTTATTGCTGTCTCGTGGAAGTGTTGACACACACAGAGCCCCTTATTAACAGAGAGTAAGGTCGGCGTCTTGTACAGTGACGGAGGAAGACGTAGGAACAGACGCAAGACGTAGGAACAGACGCATCTCAGGCCGGATAGGTAGTCGTATTGTGTGTTGAGGCACAGTTGGACTTGTCACTCCTGCAGTACCCACTGGCAGGGGGGGGGGGGTTAAGAGATGGGACGATACCCAGTGTCCGTGCATGGGATCCCTGCCATCCACTTGGGCAGTGGCACGGACTATGGTGAACACGTACAGTAAGGTATCGTAGTGACACAGACTATGGTGAACACGTACAGTAAGGTATCGTACTGACACAGACTATTGTGAACAAGTATAGTAAGGTATCGTAGTGACACAGACTATGGAGAAAAAGTACAGCCAGGTATCGTAGTGACACAGACTGCGGTGAACAAGTACAGCAAGGTATCGTAGTGACACAGACTATGGTGAACAATTACAGTAAGGTATCGTAGTGACACAGACTATTGTGAACAAATAGAGCAAGGTATCGTAGTGACACAGACTATGTAGAACTAGAGGAGCAAGATATCGTAGCGAAATAGACTATGGAGAACAAGAACATCAGTGTATCGTAGTGACACAGACTATAAAGAAAAACAACAGTAAGGTATCGTAAAGACACAGACTATGATGAACACGTACAGCAAGGTATCGTAGTGACACAGACTATGGTGAACACGTACAGCAAGGTATCGTAGTGACACAGACTACGGTGAACACGTACAGCAAGGTATCGTAGTGACACAGACTATAATGAACACGTACAGCAAGGTATCGTAGTGACACAGACTATGGTGAACAAGTACAGTAAGGTATCGTAGTGACACAGACTATGGTGAACACGTACTGCAAGGTATCGTAGTGACACAGACTATGGAAACAAGTACAGCAAGGTATCGTAGTGACAGACTATTGTGAACACGTTCAGCAACGTATCGTAGTGACACAAACTACGGTGAACAAGTACAGCAAGGTATCGTAATGGCATAGACTATGGAGAACAAGAACAGCAAGATATCGTAGTGACACAGACTATGGTGAACAAGTAAAGCAAGGAATCGTAATGCATAGACTATGGTGAACAAATAGAGCAAGATATCGTAGTGACGTAGTGACATGAGACCAGAAGACATGGCAGGATGTGCAGAATACCCCCGTTGAAAAGCAGAGGTGCAACAGGTACTCTGAGAGAGAACTCTATCAACATCAGAGGTCCGAGACTGTTCAACACGCTTCCGCTACACATAAGGGGCATAACTGGCCGACCCCTCACAGTGTTCAAGAGATAACTGGATAAGCACCTCCAAAGGATACCTGATCAACCAGGCTGTGACTCATACGTCAGGCTGCGAGCAGCCGCGTCCAACAGCCTGGTTGATCAGTCCGGCAACCAGGAGGCCTGGTCGACGACCGGGCCGCGGGGACGCTAAGCCCCGGAAGCACCTCAAGGTAACCTCAAGGTAGGACACTGACTATGGTGAACACGTACAACAAGGTATCGTAGTGACACAGACTATGTAGAACTAAAACAGCAAGGTATCGTAGTGACACAGACTATGGTGAACATGTACAGCAAGGTATCGTAGTGACGCTGACTGTAGAGAACAAGAACAGCAAGATATCGTAGCGAAACAGACTATTTAGAACAAGAACATCAAGGTATCGTAGTGACACAGACTATGGAGAACAAAAACAGCAATGTATCGTTGCGACACAGACTATGAAGAACAACAACAGCAGGGTATTGTAGTGACATAGAAAATGGAGAACAAGTACACCAAGGTATCGTAGTGACAGACTATAAAGGACAAGAACAGCAAGGTATCGTAGTAACATAGACTATGGGGAACAAGAAAAGAAGTGTTCAAGTTATCGCAATAACTTAGAATATGAAGAACAAGAACAGAAAAGTATTGTAATACCATAGACTGTAAAGAACATGAAGAGCAAGGTATCGTAATGACACAGCCTATGGAGAACAAGTACAGCAAGGTATCGTAATGACACAGACTATGGAGAACAAGTAGAGCAAGGTATCGTAGGGACACAGACTATAAAGAATGAGAACAGCAAGGTATCGTACTAACAGGGACTATAGCGAACAAGAACAGTATTGTTCAAATTCTCATAGTAGCATAGAATATGGAGAACAAGAACAGCAAAGTATCGTAATAACATAGACTGTAAAGAACAAGTACAGCAAGGTATCGTACTGGCAGAATATAGATGACAAGTGTTGAAAGGAATCGTTGTCACTGTTACTCCACCAACATCAACATCTTCAGTTAACTAACATACAACACCACCAACATCAACATCTTCAGTAAGCTAGCATACAACACCACCAACATCAACATCTTCAGTAAGCTAGCATACAACACCACCACCAACAACATCTTCAGTAAACTCACATACAACATGCACCACCAACATCAACATCTACAGTAAGCTAACAATCAATAAACACCACCAACAACATCATCTTCAGTGAACACCACCAACATCAACATTTGTAGTAAACATCACTAACATCAACATATTCAGTGAACACTACCAACATCAACATCTTCAGTAAACACCACCAACATCAACATTTGCAGTGAACACCACTAACATTAACTTCTTCAGTGAACACCACCAACATCAATATTTTCATTGAACACCACTAACATTAACTTCTTCAGTGAACACCACCAACATCAACATCTTCAGTGAACACCACCAACATAAACCTCTTCAGTGAGCACCACCAACACCACAATCATCAGTGAACACCACCAACATTAACATCTTCAATGAACACAACTAACATAAACATCTTCAGTGAAAACCACCAACATCAACATCTTCAACGAACACCAACATTAACATCTTCAGTGAACACCACCAATATTAACACCTGCAGTGAACACTACCAATATTAACACCTTCAGTGAACACCACCAATATTAACACCTTCAGTGAATACCACCAATATTAACACCTTCAGTGAACACCACCAATATTAACACCTTCAGTGAACACCACCAATATCAACACCTTCAGTGAACACCACCAATATTAACACCTTCAGTGAACACCACCAATATCAACACCTTCAGTGAACACCACCAATATTAACACCTTCAGTGAACACCACCAATATTAACACCTTCAGTGAACACCACGAACATTAACAACTTCAGTGAATACCACCAACATCAACATCTTCAGTGAACACCATCAATATTAACATCTTCAGTGAACACCAACTTTACCATCTTCAGTGAACATCAACATCTTCAGTGAACACCACAAACTTTTAACTTTTCAGTGAACACCACCAACACCAACATCTTCAGTGGACACCACCAACTTTAACATCTTCAATGAACATCACCAACACCAACATCTTCAGTGAACACCACCAACACCAACATTTTCAGTGAACATCGCCAACACCAACATCTTCAATGAACACCACCAACACCAACATCTTCAATGAACACCACCAACACCAACATCATCAGTGAACACTACCAACATCAATATCTTCAGTGAACACTTAAAACACCAACATCTGCAGTGAACTCCACCAACATCGACCTCTGCAGTGAACACCACCAACATCAACATCTTCAGTGAACACCAGCAACACCAACACCTTCAGTGAACACCAATATCAACATCTTCAGTGAACACCACCAACATCTACATTTCCAGTGAACACTACAAATATTAACTTTTTCAGTGAACACCACCAACATCAACATTTCCAGTGAACACCACCAATATTAACATTTTCAGAGAACACCGCCAACATCAACATTTTCAGTGAACACCATCAATATTAACACCTTCAGTGAACACCACCAACATCAACATCTTCAGTGAACACCACCAATATCAACATTTTAAGTGAACACTACCAATATTAACATTTTCAGTGAACACTACCAATATTATAATTATCAGTGAACACCACCAACATCAACATTTTCAATGAACACCACCAATATTAACACCTTCAGTGAACACCACCAACATCAATATTTTAAGTGAACACCACCAACATCAACATCTTCAGTGAACACCACCAACAACAACATTTTCAGTGAACACCACCAACATCAACATCTTCAGTGAACACCACCAACATCAATATTTTAAGTGAACACTACCAATGTTAACATTTTCAGTGAACACTACCAATATTTTCATCAACAGTGAACACCACCAACATCAACATTTTCAGTGAACACCACCAATATTAACACCTTCAGTGAACAACACCAACATCAACATCTTCAGTGAACACCACCAACATCAACATTTTAAGTGAACACTACCAATGTTAACATCTTCAGTGAACACCACCAACATTAAAATCAACAGTGAACACCACCAGCATCAACATCTTCAGTGAACAGTACCAACATTAACATCATCAGTGAACACCAACATCAACATCTTCAGTAAACTAACGTACAACATCACTAACATTAACATCATCAGTAAGCTAACATACAACACCGCTAACATTAACATCTGCAGTGAAAACCACCAACGTCAACATCTTCAGTGAACACCACCAACATTAACATCATCAGTGAACACCACCAACATCAACATCTTCAGGTGAACACCACCAACATTAACATCATCAGTGAACACCACCAACATCAACATCTTCAGATGAACACCACCAACATTAACATCATCAGTGAACACCACCAACATGAACATCTTCAGTGAACACCACAAACATTAATATCATCAGTGAACACCACCAACATCAACATCTTCAGTAAACTAACGTACAACATCACTAACATTAACATCTTCAGTAAGCTAACATACAACACCGCTAACATTAACATCTGCAGTGAAAACCACCAACGTCAATATCTTCAGTGAACACCACCAACATTAACATCATCAGTGAACACCACTAACATCAACATATTCAGTGAACACTACCAACATCAACATCTTCAGTAAACACCACCAACATCAAAATTTGCAGTGAACACCACTAACATTAACTTCATCAGTGAACACCACCAACATCAATATTTTCATTGAACACCACTAACATTAACTTCTTCAGTGAACACAACTAACATAAACATCTTCAGTGAAAACCACCAACATCAACGTCTTCAACGAACACCAACATTAACTTCTTCAGTGAACACCACCAATATTAACACCTGCAGTGAACACTACCAATATTACCACCTTCAGTGAACACCACCAATATTAACACCTTCAGTGAACACCACGAACATTAACAACTTCAGTGAATACCACCAACATCAACATCTTCAGTGAACACCATCAATATTAACATCTTCAGTGAACACCAACTTTAACATCTTCAGTGAACATCACCAACATCTTCAGTGGACACAATCAACTTTAACATCTTCATGGAACACCACCAACACCAACATTTTCAGTGAACACCACCAACACCAACATCTTCAATGAACACCACCAACACCAACATCTTCAATGAACACCACCAACACCAACATCTTCAATGAACACCACCAACATCAACATCTTCAGTGAACACTTCTAACACCAACATCTGCAGTGAAATCCATCAACATCGACCTCTGCAGTGAACTCCACCAACATCAACATCTTCAGTGAACACCAGCAACACCAACACCTTCAGTGAACACCAACACCAACATCTTCAATGAACACCACCAACATCAACATTTTAAGTGAACACTATCAATATTAACACCTTCAGTGAACACCACCAACATCAACATTTTGAATGAACACCATTAATATTAACACCTTCAGTGAACACCACCAACATTTTCAATGAACACCACCAATATTAACACCTTCAGTGAACACAACCAACATCAACATTTTCAGTGAACACCACCAATATTAACACCTTCAGTGAACACCACCAACATCAACATCTTCAGTGAACACCACCAACATCAACATTTTAAGTGAACACTACCAATATTAACACCTTCAGTGAACACCACCAACATCAACATCTTCAGTGAACACCACCAACATTAACATCATCAGTCAACACCACCAACATCAACATCTTCAGGTGAACGCCACCAACATTAACATCATCAGTGAACACCACCAACATCAACATCTTCAGGTGAACACCACCAACATTAACATCATCAGTGAACACCACCAACATGAACACCTTCAGTGTACACCATCAACATTAAGATCATCAGTGAACACCACCAACATCAAGATCTTCAGTAAACTAACGTACAACATCACTAACATTAACATCTTCAGTAAGCTAACATACAACCCCGCTAACATTAGCATCTGCAGTGAAAACCACCAACGTCAACATCTTCAGTGAACACCACCAACATTAACATCATCAGTGAACACCACTAACATCAACATTTTCAGTGAACACCACCAACATTAACATCTTCAGTGAACACCACCAGCATCAACATCTTCAGTAAACAACCACCAACATCAACATCCTCAGTGAACACCAAAGTCAACATCTTCATTGAACACCAACGTTAACATCTTCAGTGAACACCACCAACATCAACTTCTTTAGTGAACACCAACGTTAACATATTCAGTGAACACCAAAGTCAACATCTTCAGTTAACACAAACGTCAACATTTTCAATAAACACCACCAACATCAACATCTGCAGGGGAAACCACCAATATTAACACCTTCAGTGAACACCACCAATATTAACACCTTCAGGGAACATTACCAATATTAACACCTTCAGTGAACACCACCAATATTAACACCTTCAGTGAACACCACCAATATCAACACCTTCAGTGAACACCACCAATATTAACACCTGCAGTGAACACCACCAATATTAACACCTTCAGTGAACACCACCAATATTAACACCTTCAGTGAACACCACCAATATCAACACCTTCAGTGAACACCACCAATATTATCACCTTCAGTGAACACCACGAACATTAACATCTTCAGTGAATACCACCAATATTAACATCTTCAGTGAACACCAACTTTAACATCTTCAGTGAACACCAACTTTAACATCTTCAGTGAACATCACCATCATCTTCAGTGGACACCACCAACTTTAACATCTTCAGTGAACACCAACAACACCAACATCTTCAGTGAACACCACCAATTTTAACATCTTCAGTGAACACCACCAACACCAACATCTTCAATGAACACCACCAACACCAACATCTTCAATGAACACCACCAACACCAACATCTTCAGTGAACACCACCAACACCAACATCTTCAATGAACACAACCAACACCAACATCTTCAGTGAACACTACCAACACCAACGTCTTCAGTGAACACCACCAACACCAACATCTTCAGTGAACACTACCAACACCAACATCTTCAGTGAACACAACCAACATCTTCAGTGAACACCACCGACACCAACATCTTCAGTGAACACCACCAACACCAACCTCTTCAGTGAACACTACCAACACCAACATCTTCGGTGAACACCACCAACACCAACATCTTCAGTGAACACCTCCAACACCAACATCTTCAGTGAACACCACCAACACCAACATCTTCAGTGAACACCAACAGCAACATCTTCAGTGGACACCACCAACTTTAACATCTACAATGAACACTACCAACACCAACATCTTCAATGAACATCACCAACACCAACATCTTCAGTGAACACTACCAACATCAACATCTTCAGTGAACACCAGCAACACCAACACCTTCACTGAAGACCAATATTAACATCTTCAGTGAACACCACCAACACCAACATCTTCAGTGAATACCACTATCATTAACATTTTCAGTGAACATCACCAATATTAACACCTTCAGTGAACACCACCAATATCAACATCTTCAGTGAACACCACCAACATCAACATTTCCAGTGAACACTACCAATATTAACATTTTCAGTGAACACCACCAACATCAACATTTTCAGTGAACACCACCAATATTAACACCTTCAGTGAACATCACCAACATCAACATCTTCAGTGAACACCACCAATATCAACATTTTAAGTGAACACTACCAATATTAACATGTTCAGTGAACACTACCAATATTATAATTTTCAGTGAACACCATCAACATCAACATCTTCAGTGAACACCACCAACACCAACATCTTCAGTGAACACTACCAACACCAACATCTTCAGTGAACACTACCAACACCAACATCTTCAGTGAACACCACCAACACCAACATCATTAGTGAACACCTCCAACACCAACATCTTCAGTGAACACCACCAACACCAACATCTTCAGTGAACACCAACAGCAACATCTTCAGTGGACACCACCAACTTTAACATCTACAATGAACACTACCAACACCAACATCTTCAATGAACACCACCAACACCAACATCTTCAGTGAACACCACCAACACCAACATCTTCAGTGAACACCTCCAACATCGACATCTGCAGTGAACTCCTCCAACATCGACATCTTCAGTGAGCACCACCAACATCAACATCTTCAGTGATCACCAGCAACACCAACACCTTCAGTGAAGACCAATATTAACATCTTCAGTGAACACCACCAACACCAACATCTTCAGTGAACACCACCATCATTAACATTTTCAGTGAACATCACCAATATTAACACCTTCAGTGAACACCACCAATATCAACATCTTCAGTGAACACCACCAACATCAACATTTCCAGTGAACACTATCAATATTAACATTTTCAGTGAACACCACCAACATCAATATTTTCAGTGAACACCAATATTAACACCTTCAGTGAACAACACCAACATCAACATCTTCAGTGAACACCACCAACATCAACATTTCCAGTGAACACTACCAATATTATTATTTTCAGTGAACACCACCAACTTTAACATTTTCATTGAACACCACCAATATTAACACCTTCAGTGAACATCACCAACATCAACATCTTCAGTGAACACGACCAATATCAACATTTTAAGTGAACACTACCAATATTAACATGTTCAGTGAACACTACCAATATTATAATTTTCAGTGAACACCATCAACATCAACATTTTCATTGAACACCACCAACATCAACATCTTCAGTGAACACCACCAATATTAACACCTTCAGTGAACATCACCAACATCAACATCTGCAGTGAACACCACCAACATCAACATCTTCAGTGAACACCACCAACATCAACATTTTAAGTGAACACTACCAATATTAACATTTCCAGTGAACACCACCAACATCAACATTTTCAGTGAACACCACCAATATTAACACCTTCAGTGAACACCACCAACATCAACATCTGCAGTGAACACCACCAACATCAACATCTTCAGTGAACACCACCAACATCAACATTTTAAGTGAACACTACCAATGTTAACATCTTCAGTGAACACCACCAACATTAAAATCATCAGTGAACACATCAACATGAACATCTTCAGTGAACACCACCAACATTAACATCATCAGTGAACACCACCAACATTAATATCATCAGTGTACACCACCAACATCAACATCTTCAGTAAACTAACATACAACATCACTAACATTAACATCTTCAGTAAGCTAACATACATCACGGCTAACATTAACATCTTCAGTGAAAACCAACATTAACATCTTCAGTGAACTCCACCAACATTAACATCATCAGTGAACACCACCAACATTAACATCATCAGTAAACACCATCAACATTAACATCTTCAGTGAACACCACCAACATTAACATCATCAGTGAACTAACATACATCATCACTAACATTAACATCTTCAGTAAGCAAACATACAACACCCTGAATATCAACACTATTATTTACGTCAACGTCTTCAGTAGCTAACATTTAGCAAACACCACCAACATCAACATCTTCAGTAGGCTAACATACAACACCACAAACATCACCATCTTCAGTAAACTAACATTTAACAAACACCACCAAAATTAATCATCTTCTGTAAGCTAATATTTAGCAAACACCACCAACATCAACATATTCACAAGGTTAACATACAATACCACCAACATCAACGTCTTCAGTAAGCTAACATTTAATAACCACCAAAACATCAACATTTTCAGTAAGCTAACATGTATTAAACACCAAATGCATTACCAACATAAGCAGCTTCAGTGAACACCATCAACATCAACATCTTCCGTGAACACCACCAACATTAACATCTTCCGTGAACTCCACCAAAATCAACATCTTCAGTGAACACTAACAGCAACATCTTCAGTTGACACCACCAACTTTAACATCTACAATGAACACTACCAACACCAACATCTTCAATGAACACCACCAACACCAACATCTTCAGTGAACACTACCAACACCAACATCTTCAGTGAACACCACCAACACCAACATCTTCAGTGAACACCTCCAACACCAACATCTTCAGTGAACACCACCAACATCAACATCTTCAGTGAACACCAACAGCAACATCTTCAGTGGACACCACCAACTTTAACATCTACAATGAACACTACCAACACCAACATCTTCAATGAATACCACCAACACCAACATCTTCAGTGAACACCACCAACACCAACATCTTCAGTGAACACCTCCAACATCGACATCTGCAGTGAACTCCTCCAACATCGACATCTTCAGTGAGCACCACCAACATCAACATCTTCAGTGAACACCAGCAACACCAACACCTTCAGTGAAGACCAATATTAACATCTTCAGTGAACACCACCATCATTAACATTTTCAGTGAACATCACCAATATTAACACCTTCAGTGAACACCACCAATATCAACATCTTCAGTGAACACCACCAACATCAACATTTTCAGTGAACACTACCAATATTAACATTTTCAGTGAACACCACCAACATCAACATTTTCAGTGAACACCACCAATATTAACACCTTCAGTGAACACTACCAATATTAACATGTTCAGTGAACACTACCAATATTAACATCTTCAGTGAACACCACCAACATCAACATTTTCAGTGAACCCCACCAATATTAACACCTTCAGTGAACACCACCAACATCAACATCTGCAGTGAACACCACCAACATCAACATCTCCAGTGAACACCACCAACATCAACATTTTAAGTGAACACTACCATTGTTAACATCTTCAGTGAACACCACCAACATTAAAATCATCAGTGAACACATCAACATGAACATCTTCAGTGAACACCACCAACATTAACATCATCAGTGAACACATCAACATGAACATCTTCAGTGAACACCACCAACATTAACATCATCAGTGAACACCATCAACATTAACATCATCAGTGAACACATCAACATGAACATCTTCAGTGAACACCACCAACATTAACATCATCAGTGAACACCACCAACATTAACATCATCAGTGTACACCACCAACATTAACATCATCAGTGAACACATCAACATTAACATCATCAGTGAACACCACCAACATTAACATCATCAGTGAACACCACCAACAATAATATCATCAGTAAACTAACATACAACATCACTAACATTAACATCTTCAGTGAAAACCAACATTAACATGTTCTGTGAACACCACCAACATTAACATCATCAGTGAACACCACCAACTTTAACATCATCAGTAAACACCATCAACATTAACATCTTCAGTGAACCGTCGTGGTCCCTTCAATTTCTAGTGTGTGGTCTGGTCAACATCTTCAGTGAACACCACCAACATTAACGTCATCAGTGAACACCACCAACATCAACATCTTCAGTAAACTAACATACATCATCACTAACATTAACATCTTCAGTAAGCAAACATACAACACCCTGAATATCAACACTATTATTTACGTCAACGTCTTCAGTAGCTAACATTTAGCAAACACCACCAACATCAACATCTTCAGTAGGCTAACATACAACACCACAAACATCACCATCTTCAGTAAACTAACATTTAACAAACACCACCAAAATTAATCATCTTCTGTAAGCTAATATTTAGCAAACACCACCAACATCAACATATTCACTAGGTTAACATACAATACCACCAACATCAACATCTTCAGTAAGCTAACATTTAATAACCACCAAAACATCAACATTTTCAGTAAGCTAACATGTATTAAACACCAAATCATTACCAACATAAGCAGCTTCAGTGAACACCACCAACATCAACATCCTCAGTGAACACCACCAACTCCAACATCTTCAGTGAACACCCACTTTAAAATTTTCAGAGAACACCACCAACATCTTCAGTGAACACCACCAACTTTAAAATCTTCAGTGAACACCACCAACATACTCTTCTTTTTCCTATTACTATCTCCTTCTCTTTCGGTGGTTATAATAGGATCTGCCTCGTATGGGCCAATAGGCCTTCTGCAGTTCTCATTACTACTATCCCCTACACCTTACTTTCCTCCTCAGCTCTCTCTTGCCTATTTATTGCCTGTCTCTTCCTCCTCTTCACAATCGACTTGAGAATGGTCCAGGACGGACCGAAACGTCGTCGTCCCTTCAACTTCTAGTGTGTGGTCTGGTCAACCACCAACACCAACATCTTCAGTGGACACCACCAACACCAACATCTTCAGTGAACACCACCAACACCAACATCTTCAGTGAACACCACCAACTTTAACATTTTCAGTGAACACCGCCAACACCAACATCTTCAGTGAACACCACCAACATCAACAGAACCATTACACACACCCAGCTGGGGTTAACAAGCGGCTATCGACGACA